>NW_027466239.1:810000-905000 GCF_046127955.1 Nelusetta ayraudi
TTATATTTTTTATTTTCATGTAGAACATTTTATTAAAACCCGCATTGTCAAACTTTTGGCTCTACGTTTCCAGTAAACTACTGGTTCCTAATTAAACTACCGCCACGGTCATTTTACTGTCCATATTCCACAGTAAATTACAGTAACACTGGTGTGTGTGTGTGTGTGTGTGTGTGTGTGTGAGCGCGCGCTCGGCCGGTGAACGCTGCGCCTCGGTCTCCCGGGAGGAAAGTGTGCGCACCGCACCGCACTGCGCCTGCGTGGAGGCGAGTTATAGGAAGAGGCGCGTGAGGGCTTTTGTTTCTTCATCTCAGGCCGCACTCTCTGTTGTTGTGTTGTCTTGTTTTGTTGTTGTTGTTGTTTTTTGCCGTCACCTGTCGCCCCCATACCGCCTCCCCCCCCAAAAAAAGAAAGTGACCCGCGTGCCCCCACAACCATACGGCTTCCATTGTGTCACGTGCTGATCCGCGCCCATTATGGCCGAGATGGAAGCAAATCTCTCTTCTCTTCTCTTCTTTTCTCTCTCTTGTTGTTTTGTCCCCATAATTTTCAAACCCGCAGGATTTAGCAGATGCTGCGATTGTCCCATCTAAACTGTAGGGGCTACTCGAGGAGGGAGAGAGAGAGAGAGAGGGAGAGAGAGGGAGAGAGAGAGACTGGGCACATCTTCAGAGGAGAGGAGGAGAAGAGGAGAAGATCATTTAGGAGCCATCAACGGACTTCAACCTGCTCTGTTTCAGCCTTTGTGCTGTTTGTGAATAATTACCGTGAACGGGGACACGCAGGTCTGCTGTGCAGTGTGCGCGCGGTGTGAATGCGAGGGGTGGGGGGGTGGGGTGGGGGGGGCACAGGTGCGGGAGTGACAGGATGAATAACCGGCCGTGATTTTTTTGCCAAAGCTCGAGGGCTCTTGTCCTGCGGGTCTGCGGCTAAAAGCTGATGGAAAATATTGTCGCGTCTTTGATTCGCAGCAGCAGCAGCGCCACTACTTTGAGCGGCGGACAAAGGCGGCTGATGAAAAGCTCGCGTTGGAGGCAGCGCAAAACGGCTCGACGTGACGGCGGCGGCCGCTTCTGGGGCCTGAAAGAAAGAGAGAGAGAGAGAGAGAGAGAGAGAGAGAAAGAGAGAGAGAGAGAGAGAGGGAGGGAGGGAGGCGAGTCAATGGCGATGCGCGCGTCTCGTTTTTGTGCGCAAAGTGCTCCATCTAACTCAAATAAAGGAGCCTTTCCAACTTTTTTTCTTTTTAAAGGGCCACTTTAATAAAGGCTCGCGCGGCTGTGCGCCATTAAGCATATGGTGCCAAGGCGCCGCTCCTTTGTCCCGCCCCGCGAGCCTCTTGAGACACTAACTTGTGTTCTTGCCGGGATATTTAACTTCTCAATAGCGCCCAAGTTTGTGCGCCGCCCGGCGCTATCAACAAGTGGCCCCGCGCGCACGAGCTGTTTACCCCCCCCCCCCAACCCCGCCCACCCACCTACCCACCCCACCCTCCACCCCCACCCCAAGACAAAGGTGTTACACGGAGCGAAGCAACAAGTCGTGTGTTTGGTGCAGAGAGAAGAGACGCGTCGCTCTGGATCTCATCCAGTGCTCCAGTGGCGCACGAGGGCCCACCCCCACCGGAACAGTAAAGCAGCTGAGCCACTTTCAACTCCTTTATGATGCTTCAAGAACACCACTTCTAAAAAAAAATTTCACACGTTCCTCACATCCTCCTGGTCACGTGCTTTTCTCCTCTAGTTCTTCTTTGACTTTCAGCTCCCGCGACAGAAATGTTGCATTAAACTGAAACTTCCTGAAACTTTTAATCAACAAACTTGACTGAGACGAACGTCTAAAAGTCAAACATCAACAAATGAGCGCTCGGCTCTCATGAAAATAAACGCAACATTGTATCCAGTCTATTTTTTTCTCCAAGTGCATCCGTGCGTAAAAGCCGCTGCTTTTTCCCCCCAACTTTCGGCCTTTTACGCACAGCGGGGCGGTGTCAGCGGCCCCGGCGCCTCCCCGCCCGGCTGAGAGCAGCACCGGTGGACTGTGTTCACGAATAATGGAGCCAACATGTTGAGCCCTATTGAG
Source organism: Nelusetta ayraudi (assembly GCF_046127955.1). Classification (NCBI taxonomy): domain Eukaryota; kingdom Metazoa; phylum Chordata; class Actinopteri; order Tetraodontiformes; family Monacanthidae; genus Nelusetta; species Nelusetta ayraudi. The sequence goes on from NW_027466239.1 coordinate 812,080, forward strand.
CCTCATACAGAGTGTCCGAGAGCTGATGACGTCGAAGTCAACTTTAGTCGAGCTGACACCGAAACCCATGAATCTTCTTGCGGCCTTTCATTCACGGTTTTAATTATTTAATTATTTTTGATATTTTTACGATTGAATTGTTCTCTTTTGTCACTAATTTAAAAAAAAAACCCGAAAAGAAACGAAACTGAGCTGATTTGATGGTCATTGATAAAAAACTCAAGCAACGTCATTTTAATTCAAAAATTTACTTTAATGAATTAATTTGTTTATTTATCAATTCATTTCTTCTAAACTTGAAGTGATTGCTGTTATAATCCTAAAATCCCTCAAAAGATATGACGAGATTTTTTGAAAACGAATTTCTCCGCGTGTCATTTTCCTTTCTCTCGTTTCTTTTCACTTCTAAAGCGCAGCGACCACTTGAAAGAGTTGGAGAGAGGCGCAGCCACATGCACGCTGGCACGCACGGAGATCAAGGATCGGGGGCGGGGGGGGGGGGGGGGGGGGGGGTTGAGGCGATCCTTGGGGGGCCACGGACCTCTGGACCCAGAAACCCCCTGGTGGTCGGAACACGGCACGGTGACCCGCGGTGCGCCAGAGGCCGAGCGGCGCGGCCTTTGAGTGAATTAGCCGTAAAGACGCCTCGCTATGATCCGTGAATGCAGGGTGGATATGAGAGGCATTGTGAGCAGCTTTTGCGTGCCCCCGTCATGAAATATTACAGTCTATTCACCCAGGAAGCCCCCCCCACCCCCTCACCCTCACCCCCCTCACACACTTATTGAAAAGATATGGAAATGAACCAGACGGAGCAGATTTCAGCGCGGAATTGAAGGAAGGAGACAAAACAAAACCAAGCGCCCCCCGATATGAATATGATGAATAGTAAAACTATTCTGTGACTTTTTCCGGGAGTCAAAACTTGGTTAGGTTGCGGTTCGAATGTCTGACTTTGGACTCAGAAACCGCAGAAAGTTTCGTTGTTGTTTTTTTTGTTTTGTTTTTTTCTTAAGTTTTCCTCTTTTTTTTTTCAAAAAACAAAACAAAAGAAAAAAAGAAAAAAAAACTCCTTGAACAACTCAACAAAAAAGTGATAAATTACAAATATGCAAATCTCCGTCACGGCCGTTTTGTACGTGCGCGTCTCCATCCATCCATCTCCTTCCTGCGGCCCGCTGATCCCCGTCGCGCGCAAGCGGGCCCTCAATACGCTCACACCGCCGCTCCTTTGTTTCTCTCCTCACAGCTCCGAGCAAAGGAGGAGAAAGATTTTTTTCTTTTTTTCTTTTTCATAACGTATGCACCCCCCCCCCCCCCCCCCCCCCCCAACACCAGGCCATGCCCAGTTGCCTGGTTGCGGAGGTGCAGAAGCATGCATCATTTTTCACCAGCAGCGGCGGCCGCTCTTCCTCCACCTCCTCTTCCTCCTCCTCCTCCTCCTCCTCCTCTTCCTCCTCCTTCATCTCCTCCTCCTCCACCTCCCCTTGCTCTTCCTCTTCTCCCTCCTCCTCCACCTCCTCCTCCTCCTCCTCCTCCGCTGCTGCTCCTCCGGCTTGAACTTCACTGCCGCCCGCCCGCCCCCCCACTCCCTCGCCCTGGTATGAACGCGGCGCAGCGGGGATGTATTTGCAAGACAAACGCAGCTGTGTGTGTGCGAGCGAGTCGAGTGGCACAAAAAGGCCGTTTGAGTCCGCGCGATGGGACGGAGAGAAGTCAGCATTATGCGCGCGTCAAATCAATCAAAAACAAAAGGCCGTCGTCAAGGAAAATACGCACTTTATGGCCGCAGCGGTCGCAGCTCATTATTATTACTATTATTTTGGCTCATAATGTGGAGGCCGTAGTGCAAGTGGTGGCTTCGGTGCGGACGCTGTTAATCTCTCTCTGGGGAACTACAAAGTGTTTTTTAATCTAATTCGATTTTTAGTCAGCAGGAGAAAAATATGCCGGTGTAAAGCTCAGCGGATCGTTCGATTCCAGAGCACCTCCAACACCTTCACAGGCATAAAGTGCATGTGTGTGTTTGCAACCGAGGGACGGATTAGAGTAGAAGATAAAAATCACAGAGGGAGGAAAATATTTCAGTAGAGAGATTTTTTACATCCTGATGATTTTAATTCAAGCACAAAAAAAAAGCACTGGAGCTTTGCCCCACTGTCTGACAGAGAGCATCCATCTGGCATTAATGAAATACATCTATCTGTCTGTCTGTCTGTCTGTCTGTCTGTCTATCTATCTATCTATCTATCTATCTATCTATCTATCTATCTATCTATCTTTCTATCTATCTAGCTGACCTCCCCCCCCCCCCCAGTGAAGCCCACTCTGCTCTGCTGTGCTGTGATTTAAAGCAGCAGTGATGAGTGACTGGTGCTGGTACTGGTACTGGTGCTGGTGCTGGTGCTGGTGCTGGTGCTGGTGGCCAACCAGCACACTCAGCTCTGACTGGAAGTCTTCCAGGCCTGTGAGGGACTGTGATTAACCCAGGAGTGCTGGAGCTCGGCAGGAAGCCCTCTCACTACCAGCCACCGCTTTTTATACACTTTCCAATGGGAGCAATTAGTTTTTACAGCGAGCCTCGGCACCAACACTATATGCGTTGTTCTTGCAGACACATAGAGTATGGCTGTGAAAGAGGTGGCGGACGTGAAGAGGAAACCCTCCTGAGTCGCTTCGGCAGGCTGTGAAATATACCCTAAGTCAGTCTCCATGGAGACTCGGCCGTGTGGGCAAAAAAGCCCAATGACACACCAGTGGGGGGCGCCGTCAGCGCCAGCCAGTTCCACTCTGCTGGCCTCAGCATACTGCAGAAAAGTACAAAAGTACAAAAGTTCACCTGAATATGATCATAAAGTTATTCTCCATAGTCTGTTATATCATCCAGTTGGTGGTGCTGCTTCCATTTTTTATCCAATCAGATTCCAGCTGGCTGGTGTTGCCAGGCGCCATGAAATCTGCATGAGGCCTTGAGAAGCGACACTGCAGGCTGCTGTCGGCTGTCAGTGAACGCACCACCGGGAGATGTGATCTCAACATGTTCAACTGATTAATAACTTAATAGTTCAGTCGTTTTTTTCATTGAATCGGTGACAATGTTGAGTTTATTGGAGCAGAGTTGAAGCTGTCACAGTTCAGTGTTGCTGGACTCATTCAAACTGTGTTGAGGAATCTCTGAAAATCACTTTTTACTGTCGGTGTTGACAGCATCAGGGGCTGCTATCAGTTTGGCTCCACTGGGTTCCTACATGAAGATGATGTGATGTGTGAGTGTGATTCTCCAGCTGTGCTGTCATATTGAGGCTAATATGAGGTGTATTAAACCAGAGTGGACTCAATAGGACTCGCAGTGACACTGTACGCGTTGTGGCCCAGCCACTGCTGGGTCAGTGTAGGTCACTGTTGGTCAGCTGGATCTTCAACACCATGATTGGAGACCTCGGCTTGCTCTGCGCCAGTGAACTACCGTGTAGTTTACACAGCCGCAATGAATGACCCAAATCCTCCTGATATGGTAAATTGTTTTGAGTCCAGGTTCTACATCCTGATTGGTCCCTGGTCTGCAATGCTGAGGATACGATTTCTGAAATATTGATTTGACATCACTTCTTGTATAAATGAAAGCCTTTCTCTCCATTACTGGAAAATGAATTTCATCCATCAGAACTGAACTGGTAACACAATGGTGTTGCACTAACAAAGTGCAAAACAAGCGACTTCTTACCATGTTATTCTGGATGTGTATGATACATATTGTGTATCAGAAACATAGACGTAAAACTACATCCAGACAAACACCGGCGAGATTAAACTACCAGCCAAGCAGCAGAAAGGGATAGAAGTGTTGTGCTTTAGTGCCCAGTGGAGGAGTTGTCAGTGTCCTGTCACACACGTGACATAAGTCACGTATGACACTTATTATATGAATAAGTGTCATATAAAAGAGATGTTACTGGACCATTAGCTGTGCGTCAGGCGGCCAGCAGCAGAACGTGGAGCCTAATTGACAGCCGTCTGAAGAGAAGTGCTAATTGATTTTCAGCTTGTCCTACTGCAGCGCACCAGGGGACTGAACTGAGCCTGCTGCTGGTTGTCCTGACACAGCCTGCAGTTCACTCGGTGCTTCCTGAGCCACGTACACACCAGCAGTCAGCAGCGTGGACTCACCTGCTGCTTCTTCATCTCGACTGCTTCCTACACCGTAGATTCACACTCAAGATGTCAAGCATACGCCCAATGTATACACTTTTTGTTTCATACGTATTCTATGTGTGTTCGTTCATAGTTTTGAAGCCTTGAGTGACAATCTGCAATGCCAACAGTCATGAAAATGAAAGAAAAACCATGACAGCAGAAGTATGCAGCCAAACTATTGGCTGCTGGTGTATATTACAAACTCAATGGACAACTTTAGTCCTTTATAAATTCCTGTCCATGTCCATCTTCTGTCTTTTGGTGTACATGTTAGAAACTCCCTGCCTCTTCCCCACAGACTCACTAACTGCTTTCAATGATACTCGGTGGGGTTTATATCGTGTGTTTGTGCATATACACCCTGAACATCCTGAACCCACATGTTTCCCTGGGACTGTGTTATTTTAAAAACCTTTAGATGCCTTGTGGTAACTGATGCTGGTTTTGCTTTGTGAATGATTTGAATGGCTTTATAATTCGGGCCAAAGAAGAGAAAAAAAATGGAAGTTTTTTTTTTTTTCAAGTTTCCATTTTGAGAATAAAGTAGAAATTTTGAAATTAAAGTGAAAAACGTTAAAAATGTTAAAATCCAAATGTGGTGAATAAAGTGGACAGGCTGTGTGTACAAGCCTCATGGAGAACTTTCCGGTTACTTTGACTTTATTCACAAAATTTCAACTTAAAACTCAAAATGTTAAGTAAAAAAAAATCTCCTTCCTGTAATATTTTGCTTCTTCTTGCGGCCGTCGTCCTCTTTCATAGGAGTTTGTCGACCAAATCCTTCAATTTGAATGGATTTCAGTTTGATGAAGAGACCGACGGTCATCAGTCATATGAAAAAATGTGTGGAACAAACTTCCTGAAGATGTGACTTCTGCTCAAACTGCCAGTGCTGGACGATATTTATTCTCTTGCCTCTTTTCTCTCCCCACTTGCATTTTATTTTATTGCTGTTTTGCTGCTTTTAATGTGAACTGGTTTGCCTTAAAAAAGCCTGAAGAAAAACACCAAAATATTGTAACGTGTCTTTTTTTTATTTTGTTTTATTTATTTTTTGTGTCAATAAAACTAAGCATAATTCTTGTAAAAAAACAAACAAAAAAAACAAAGTCAAAAGTTCTCTGGCAGGAGCAACGCTGTTATTTCCACTCCAAACGGTGCCGTGGCTGAGCCAGAAAGCCCAGTGGCTTTAATCCCGTTCCAAATCATTTTTAGTGACTTATCAAAGTCAATGTTGGGACCGGCCCCTGGGAGGGGCGACATGACATTTCCACGGCAGCGTCTAAACAGGTCAGCCAAGGGAACCATGGAGTCTAAAGCAGTGGGAGGGGGACACTTTTAACCAAAAGCGTGTAACTGAATCTAAAGCCCTGGTTGAAGCCATTGAGCAGTGCAGGAATGGGGAGAGTCCCAACAATGCAATAGCATTGAATTGGCTCGCAGAGGCGCGGTGAAATGAGCAGGGAGGGGCTTTAATCAGGCATGCAAGGCTCTCAGCCTCCGGCAGCCACTCACGGTGCACAATCCCTCACAGGATTGTCTGCCCGTGTTTGTTTTAGTGTGCGATGCTTCACTTCGTCATCCTTTCATAAAGCTGCGGCAATAAGAAAAATGTGCGGCTGGCAGCGGCTGAGAGAGTGATAGAGAGTGAAAGAGGAGCGGAGGCGACGGAGAATAGAGGGCGCTGAGAGTCAGTCTGCCCTCGGCCTGACCTGCAGCTTTCAGGGGGCTTGAACACATCAGAAATCCCATTGTGGAAGGTGATTAATTGAGAGTGATAACTTACCATGAACACAGATTGTTACAGGCTTTAATGTGCTCGGCCTGGCTTTTAAACACCGCTTTCAAATCGCTTTGTAGGCCAGCATATGGGCCCAGACGTATTCAGGGAGAAAAGGCGAGCAGAAATTTATCACGCTTGTACGTCCTGCTAACAACTCTCTCTCTCTCTCTCTCTCTCTCTCTCTCTCTCTCTCGCTCTCGCTCTCGCTCTCTCGCTCTCTATTCAAACACAGATCCTCTTTGGAAGCTGAAACATGGATGGGAAAACATCTGGGCAGCGGCAGGCAGCAAAGTGTGGCTTTGAAGTTTGACCAAACGTGCATCATTATGGGCAGAACTGATGAGCACGCTAATTGGTTGTTGGGCCTCATACGCTGATTTTTTTTTTTTTTTCTGGGACATCCAAACTGAAACAGCGCCGCATGTGCAACAGACTGATGGACGGTGGAAGTTACAGTAAAGGAGGCAGAGGATGAAGTTCTGAACCAAACTGGATTCTTGAGTTTCAGGTGTCTGAATTATGTTCAGTATATTTTTTTTGTGCGTCTCTTTCATGTAAAAATGAGGAATGTTCAAGGCCCACAAGGCCCAGATGGTGCACAGTGCACCAGCAATGCTGAATCAATGTATTTGTGTCAGTATATAAATAAAGAATTGACTATGGAGCCTTGATATCTTTCTTGGCCACGCTTCTGTTTGACTTTGCACCTTTATGGACGCAACATTTTGCAATTATATGAAGAAAAAAACCAAAGCATCACATTTGAGTGAGTGGCCGACGTGGAGGAGCACATTGATCATCCATTGAAAGAGATCCACAATTCAGACGAGGACCATGATGTGGCAGGATGTTTCCCTAGTCACATTAAACCAATTGAAATCCAAACAGGTGAATAATGCGGCTTCTGTGGCTACGTTTCCATTGCAGCTTTTTCGGGAAAATTAAAGCGATATTCCTAAAAGTTTGACAAGGCACAATTGCGATTTGCAGGTGTTTGGTGTGAATATCATGAGCCGTAATTCTGGTCCAGCGAGACGCCACCTTGAGGAGGACGGAGGGACAAAACATTTTGCCTTAAATCTGCATTTCCATGTTGTTTGCCGCCCAGAATGCTGCTTCTATTTTTCTCTTTGATGACTTGTAAAAAAAATATTACGCCTCCTCCTCCTCCTCCGTCCAATCACAACGCGCCATCTACACTGGTCAGTCAACTGGTCACGTGTCAACCGTTTAGCCATGTTTGAGAGGTTTTTCCAGGTTGAGCTGTTTGCATCACCAGGTTTTTTTCATTTATTTTTTTATTTTTTTATTTTTTTACATATTTAGGTTTGGTGCAATTCTAGGGGTGATGGAAACGCAGCTAGTCACTGGTTCTGGTCCAGTGCAGATGAAAATGTCTCACTGTGGAATATCAGAAGAAGGAGGAGAAGGAGGCCTGTTGACGTCCAAGCGAGCAGTGAATGGTCAAAGTCTGCCCTCGTTCAAACACACAGCAGCCAGCAGGAGGAAGACATGGGGGCAGAATAAGAGGAAGTGGAAGCAAACACATGTGGAGTGGCGAGTGCAGTGTTTGCAGTGCTTGCAGTGTTTGCAGTGTTTGGTGTCTGGACCCTCACATGCACTCTTATCTGCTCCATTACTGACTGTCTGTCACCAGTGATGTATGAGTGCTGGGCAGCAGCAGCGCTGAGGAAAAGGTTGGGACCTGCCCCGCACCACATGGCTTCAAGGGCTCCATGGTGGGCCATACAGCAGGGGTGGGGCAAACTACGGCCCGGGGGCCAATATGCGGCCCACTGAGCTTTTTAATCTGGCCCTTAAACCGACCTTGAAGAGATGATGTTAATAGTCAGTCATAAAATGGCAGAAATCACCAGCTTTGATTCACCATCAGACACTGTGCCCCCCCACCCCACCCCCCACTCTCTCTCTCTCTCTCTCTCTCTCTCTCTCTCTCTCTCTCTCTGTGAAACACTATGTCTCATCACAACCAACTCGGCAGCTCCTGCTTGATCAAACACAGGGGGAAGAGCTCACTGTCACTGCCAGTCAGTGTTATTGATGAAGTCAGTGGAGGTCATGTGTCGCACATAATCCATTCAGTTGCTTCTGCTCTGCTATCCACCACTTTTGGAGGAGCAGACGCAGCTTTCCCTCAAGCTCCCCCTCAGGCCTCAGCAGTTAAACCTCCGCAGTCTTTTCACAATCGCTGTTTAATCCCACTGAGCGCCCGGCTGGCTTCTGTGCATCTGATAGGGCCAGTCTGCTGCGGGCTTCCATATTGACAGGAGGGGCGGGGGTGGGGTGGGGGCGGGGGGTGGAGGTGGTGTTAAGCTTGGAGACTTATCAGTGGCGCTCATGTAAGCTAAGCTTATTAAGTCCACAGAGCAATTATCACAAAGTCAATATGAGGCCGGCAGATGATTGCAGTGAGCTGGGCTGTGCAGGTCAGAGGAGTCAGAGGAGGCTTCCTCATCAGCGCCTCCGCACAGGGAAAGACTGCAGCCTCTGGCAACCTTTGCTCCTCTCTCACTCCATCACGGAGCAGATGGAAGGAGAGCGAGAAGGAGGGAGGGAGAGAGAGAGAGAGGGAGAGAGGGAGGGAGGAGTGCAGTGACTCCACAGGAGGAATGTTGTCCTGGTAAACTAAAGAACAGAATCAAAAAGCCTAGATAGTTCTGTTAGTGGAGACGTTCTGCAGTGGGAGGCTGAGTTCAGCCAAAGGCCACCGCGGGGCTCATGCAGCGCTCGTCATGCAACACGCGTGTTGTGGGAAACACACGTGGAGGCTTCAGGCGGCGTTGGGGAGCCACAGCATCACTGACAAGAAGTGAGGCTGTCGCGGCTTTGCTGCTGACACCACTGAGACACACTGATCGATCGCACTGTTGTTGATTGATTGATTGCTGGTGTTTATTTCAAATATGCAAAAGTAAATAAAAATAGATGAGACAAAAACAAAGAAGTCATACTTCTAAACTCCCAGCAGCCCTCCTCCTTAATAACTTCCAACTACCTCCTTGTCCTTGTAAACCCGCTGAGACACTCATGATGATACTTATGGTCAAAATAAGCTCCATTACACTCATATAGAGTAGATATGTACGTATATATATGTAATGCTGGAAGATTCTGTTACGGCTCTTTGTTTTCGCACTTCCAACTTCCATTCAAATTCACCTCAAACCTTCAGCAGTTTGCTTGTTGCACCAGAAGAACTGATTCTTCCACACTTATTTCTAACATATCATTTACATTGTGTGTGTGTGTGTGTGAGTGTGTGTGTGTGTGTGTGTGTGTGTGCGAGCGAGCGTGCGGCCGGGCCTGTCACTCAGTGGATGTGACTCCCAGTCCATACATCACGTCGGCCTAAATGAAGATGTCATTGGTGACACGTTGTGTCTACATCCTGATCAGGGAGGCGTTGCTTTGTGCCTGCTCCACACCATTGTGTGTGTTTTGGGCTCTTCTCAGGCTCCTCCCACTCAATGGCAGCATTTGTATGTTTTAGTGCTTGCTGTGCCATTAGCTCCAGCTCCTACAAAGGAGGCCCGGCTTGACCCGGCTAGTGCTGCCCTCTCTCTCGGCGGCCCGTGGTCTGCTCTTGTCAAAGGCTGCGCTGCCCTTTTCTTCTGGACCTTCAGCCACGGCTGCTGAATGAGGCCAGCGGCTGATTTAAAGCTTGTGGTCAGAGAACTGGGTGAAGGTCAGGCCAGCAGAGGTCAAGCCCGGAACATCTGATTGACTTCAATACGTGAGCGGTGGTATAGATGGAGCTGTAATGACCACTGGGCCTGAGGTCTTGTGTCTGAGCAGCACACTGTCACAAAGGTGTGATGTAAATCGTTCTTTCTGCTCGGACCACAGGAAGTCAACTTGTTTCATGGATCAATCAATCAATCAATCAATCAATCAATCAATCGATGAACTTTGTTTTCCCAGATCACATCAAGAGACGTCTCCGAGCGCCTTCGCGGTGGAAAACAGAGAACGACTCATCCAGTGGGCATATTGAGCGTATAAGACAACATTACTACCATGTTTCCAATTAGGTCACTTCTACTTTTTCATGTTCAAATTGATCTGCATCTACTTTCCCATCTTCAAGTAGCCAAGTGGCCCTGGTGATGAAAGCAGACTGGGGGATTTATTTCTGATGCCATTACCAGCACCAGCTTAACTTCGCAGCACCAGTCGAAAGTCTTTAGTACTTTCTCCACTGGAGGTAGACAGTGAGGACTTCAAATATATGAGCAAGACATACGTAATGATGCAGCAAAGAAAAACACCTTCAATAACTCTAAATATGTTTTTTTTTTTTTTATGAAAGGTGGATATTTGGAAGAATTTCAAAATAAAAGGTGTTTGAGTTATCGGACACTTTTTATTGTTTCCTCCATAATTCCATGTGCGTTCATACGTCGTTTCGATGCCTTCAGTGAGAAACTGCAGTGTCAATAGTCAGAGACATTGTATTCATAGGCTGAGTCCAAACTGTTGACTGCTGGTGTATTATCATTCCAGAAGAAAAGCTACCACTGTTGATGTGGATGCCAGGATAGGATTTAAGCTCATGTCCACTTGGGCTTAATTCAGGTTTGTCTGCGTTTTCACTGCAGTGGAACAGAGCCAGCGAAGGTCCCTGAAGTGGGAACCATGCCAGTCAGCGTCATGTCCAGTTTTCAGAGTGAAATCCTGCCCTGAAAAGGCTTTGAGTCCCAGTGGACTCTTCTTGACTGCCAGTTTGTGGAAACCACTGTGGACCCAAAGGCCAGTGGGTGTGTGTGTGTGTGTGTGTGTGTGTGTGTGTGTGTGTGTGTGTGTGTGTGTGTGTTTGCAAATGAATAGAAGCCATGCCTGTCACATTAGCCATGGTTGGGAGTGTTAGTGGGCGTATTTCTATCACTGTCTGTTTCAGTCTGGCAGAGACAAGCATGTCAAAGCGAAAGCCTCAGAGCTCTTTCTCCGTCTATAAAGAACAGAAAGGACATGGGGAAAAATGGAGAGAGATATAAAGGGGGGCAGGCCCCCTACTCATCTACTTCTTGATAGTCTTTGTACATTAGGACAAGAAAATAAATGTGTAGGTGTTTGCCACTGACAATAGAGTGCCGCTATGACCAACTGGGTCTCTTTGAAGTGTCACTTGGAGAAGAAAGGAATTGTGTTCCAGTCCCAGAGTTGGAAGCAGCCCAGTTGTTCTGGCTTCTAACAAGTGAGTCACCAACAAACCACAGCAATTACAAACAAGGAACCAAAGAGGAAGATTTGTAAGGTTTACCACTGGAGGGAGGAAATACATGATCAAACTAGACTAATCCATCTGATCTAATCTATCTAATCTAATCTAATCTACCGAACACTCCTGTTTTATATCTGCTACCAAAAATTCATAAGAGATTAGAAGAGGAAGTGCAAGTAGCAAGTAAAGACTGTCTGAACACCCTCCCATTTGGTGAAGCAATAGTACACACCCTCCCCTCTTCAACTGCTGATGTCTTGAAGTTGCTGGATGATTTAGGTGTCAGATGGCGCTATAGTGCCAGGAGTGTAGGACCCCAGAGCAGGGACGAGAAGAAAAGTGCTCCGTTTCAGAGACCTTCAGAAGAAGGTGGTTTTGCTTTAAGCATCCATCCGTCCGTCCATCCTGCACTCAGGGTGGCGCTGGGTCGGTTGGAGTCCATCCTCACTGTCAGAGGGCCAAGGCAGGGTGACACCCTGGACAACTCACCAGTTCATAGCAGGCTTTGAAGTTAGATTTAACCAGTGGGGGGCGCTGTCAGGCTCAGCTAGTCCTTCTCTGCTGGCCTCACCATACTTAGAAAAATACATTTTCCCATAAATATGATCAAGTTATTCTCCATATCACATCATATATCATCCACTTGGTGGCGCTGCTTCCGTTGTCGTATATTACTGGTAGAGTTTTTATCCAATCAGATTCCAGCTGGCTGGTGTTGCCAGGCGCCATGAAATCTGCCTGAGGCCTTCAGAAGCGACACTGCAGGCTGCTGTCAGTGAACGCACCACTGTCAGATGTGGAGTCTGCGATGCCGAGACCAGCTGATTGGCTCTACGCTGAACTTTACACGGAGACGTCCTGTGATTGGATAAGAAGCTGAGAGCCTCTAAGCCTGAAGTCAACCTAGAGATCTAGTGGCCACCAGTGAAGCCACCACGGCTGAAGGAGAAGATGAAGATTTAGTTGCTGAATCATCTGCAAGTTATAATGTAACTAACGTGGTGCATTGACGCAGCAGCTGCAGCATGTTTAACTGATTAATAACTTAATAGTTCAGTCGTTTCTTTCATTGAATCGGTGACAATGTTGAGTTTATTGGAGCAGAGTTGAAGCTCTCACAGTTCAGTGTTGCTGGACTCATTCAAACTGTGTTGAGGAATCTCTGAAAATCACCTTTTACTGTCGGTGTTGACAGCATCAGGGGCTGCTATCAGTTTGGCTCCACTGGGTTCCTATATGAAGATGATGTGATGAGTCAGTGTGACTCTCTATGGATTCTCCAGCCGTGGTGTCATATTGGGGGTAATATGTGGTGTACTAATTCACAGTGGACTTAATATGACACCACTGATGGCCTAGGTGCAAAATGCACGGCCCGCCACTGGCTTTAACTGTATTGTGAATAGAAATAGGTGGAGTTGTGGAATGTTCAGTGCCTCGGTGGTGGAAGACGGACAGAAAAGAAGGCCACGTGATAGCGATGAGTTGATGGAAACCTAAAGATCGGCATAAATGTGTGCAAAGGTTCAGACAGAGGGTTTGAGAGCTGGCCTGATGGGTGGATGGTCACTGATCTACTGGACACCAGGATAAATTCCACCAATGCAACTTCAGACTTGGGCACTTTCTGAATACTTGTTTTCAGGGAACCTCGTGTTTAAACCTATGAATGCTTTGAACACACACACACACACACACACGCACACACACACACACACACACACACACACACACACACACACAAACACACAAGTGTGTCGTGGATTGGTGATGCTGTGGAACTCTGTGTGCTTTGGCCAGGAGATACTGCATTCATCCACATACCTCATTAAGTGTGAAGAGTTGGTCTGGAAAGAGTGATGGATGCTCTTCATTGTTGACTCTGTGCTGAACCACCAGTTGCACATTAACTAAAAGACCAACAGTGGTAGGAGCCATATTCACGTGCAGCCCATATCTGCCGTTTCTTGAGCTGATAGCAGGAGAAGCTGCGAGATGCTGCTGATGAGTTACTGCTTAGATTAACTGTCTTCACCAGGACACTCAATCTGGTTAGAGTCTAATTAATGACCCAATTATTAAGTCTAATGAACTAATCATGCATTTCTGGATGTTGTTTCTTAAAAACAACAGCATAACAACAACAAAAAAAAACAGGGACGACAACCACAGCAGTGGAAAAAAGTTTTTGCGATGTATTTGTGATGGACTGTGTTGCACTAAGAATCAGTGTCCAAGTGCAGTCACCAACATTGACCCACATGCTGCACGTGCACTGTTCCGTCCAGCTCACAACTGGATTTTGCAGTCCTTTGCAACACATCCAGAGTACAAGACTGAAGAATTTAGCGTCTTATTTTGTCTTATTAACAATAAACAACATTGTTCTATTTGTTTGTGCACCTCTGACGCAGCCATGCGATTTGAAACACACTCAAGAATTCTGATGTCTAAGAAAAAAACACTTTGATTTTCCACTCTTGTATAAGCATGAACCACTGAGAGCAGAGCTGAGGAAACTGTTTGACTGGGGGGTCACATTGGGTTCTACAGTGTGCCAGAGGGGGGTAGCGGAGCAGCAGCAGATGGATGGCGTGTTCTGGTGAGCCACCTCATTGGAGGAAACCATCTATCCTGGGATATGATGGAGAAAACATGTTGCTGTAATGTCAATGGAAAATGAAGCAAAGTTGCAACCAAATCAGTGTCTTTGAAGCCCCACCAGGGTGTTTAGCTCTTAGAACCACCCAGAACCATCTAGAACTGCCTAGAACCACCCAGAACCAGCAGGGTGTTTAGCTCTTTATTGAAATGACTCTGGAAACACTGCAAACATGGAGGAAATACAGCTGTTTTATGACCTTGTTCAAGTTTGACGGCCCTGATTAAAAAACCTAATGGGCCGCACATGGCCCCCGGGCCATAGTTGGCCCACACCTGACTTAGAGACATTAATCTGAGATGGACAAACTAGTTTATTTCTGAATGACACACAGTCATTATGAGAACCAAACAGTCTCTGCTGTGTGAAAGTTCAGTGCCGACTTGGTCACTTAGAAAATGACAGTGATGTTTCTCTCTATCATACGTCTATTTTTAGCCACAGTCTGATCCTAAGAATGTAGAAACTGATGATAGAATCAATTGTTGTCTGTTTCCTAATATTATTATATTCCCCTTTGGTGCACAAATGCAACGTCTGAAGGAAATGCTCAAGAAGACCTTGTTCGCTGAGAGGTTGCTGATGTGTGCAGTGGTGGGGGAGGGGAGGGAGTGCTGGGGTCTCTGCCAATATAAATGTGCTAAAAGAGCTTTTAACGTCCAGTGGGTTGTGTTCCAACCAAAAGTATAAAGCCCTGAAGAGACCACGCGCACGTTCCAGTGTCTCACCTACTCGTGAAAGCCATATTGTTCTCCAAAAGCTGATCGGTGATGACAGAGTTCTTTAGAGACGTCCGTGTTTACTCTCAACACTTGAAGCACTTGAGCCACTTCAAGAAGCTGTTTTTGTATTAGCACTTGGAGCAGAAGAAGACATCAGCAGTTGTTGAAATTGTTTCTTATTCTGTCAGTCATACCAAAGCCATATAGTCCCAAGTGTGATGATTTATCTGTGTGTCTGTGCCAAGGAGCTGAGAGGCCCATCATTAGGACTGGACACAAAGGTCCAGTGCAGGACTATGACACACAGAGACTCCAGTTAAAAGGACTGCACCTGGCTTTCTGTTTCAGCACTGTGGAAGAGAAACCTGCTTTTGACGTCACCTAATCAGCACCCAAAGAAAGGTGACATCAATAGACCGACAGAAGATGTTTAATGGTCACTGCTTTGACACTGATGTCAAACGTTGGATCCACAATGAAGCGCGAAGCTGGAGGTTGCAAGATTCATTTCAGTGATTTTAGTATTTAGATTTTCCTCTGAGCTGACTTGCTTGCAGTGGTTTGGATTTGGAGATTGATGACTGATTACTCAAGTTTGAAATTAGCTGGAGTTTAGAAAGCTACAGAATTCAATGCAACAGCCATGGATGATCCGAAGATTATGGCTTTACCCTGTGGACACGATAGCACGAGATGCAATGTAAACCTCAAGCTTCAAAGCTCATTGCTGTGGTTGGCTGGCTGGCTGGCTGGCTGGCTGGCTGGCTGGCTGGTCAGCTGGCTGGCTGGCTGGTCAGCTGGCTGGCTGGCTGGCTGGCTGGTCGGCTGTCTCGGTCTTAAGCACAAGAACAGGACAATCAGTAAATCCAGAAAAATAAAAAGATCACTGAAGATTGAGTGATAAGAGTGAGGTGAGGACGGAGCCAAAGCCTCCAGCATTAGATGAACATCTTAAAGAAAAGTGAAACACAGTTTCATGAGGAGCGCCTTTGTCTTTTTTGTTGTTAAAGCACAATTCCCTTTGCAGCAACTTTGTGAATTTAGCACAGAAATCCTGACGTTCAAACCAAGAATCAGAAACACGAAGAACTGAGTGAGTGGCACCGTGATCCGGCAGCAACACTGGAAGCGCTGACTAAAGGGTTTGAAATATACTGGTGTACCAAACGTTGGCAGAATCTATTTTATATCACTCAATACAATTTTTAATGATTTATATGAATCATCTTTTTAGGTTGAAGTGCAAGAGCGATCTGGTGTTCCTGGTGCTGAGGATCTACTGCTTGCAGGCTCCTCACAATGGGGGTCAGAACACTTGTGTGCTGAAGTGGACTCTCCAAGTCTCCCAAGAACACCATTGTGTTCCAAATGGGCAGTGTGAAGACAAATGACAATCCTGGCCAAGAGGGCAAAACATATCAAACATATACGTAGACGTTATAGATTAATATCTGCTCTTTTCCCTTAAACGTGAACAAAGCAACAAGGACTTGTGGGACAGGCGGTGGGATGTGAACACGCAGCGTGTGGCAGCAGGCCAGGCTGGATGCTTTCAAGTCCTTATCAGTGTTTGCTGTTGTGTGCCGGGAAGCTGCCCCGGTGCGTCGTAAAGCCTCGGCGCTGCGACACCACGCCAACCATTCACCATGTGTTTGAAGCCATCCCAGTGTGCAGGCTCAGCAATCATTAACCGATCATGGAGAACCACTCACAATATACATTAGCCACCTATTAGCCCCCACTAACACGCTGCCACAAATCTGTTGGCATCTATTGTATTTCACGGACGCTTGTGAACATAAAGACAGATGCAGGGCAGTGTGCTTCAACTTTGTCTTATCTGAAGTAAGTGCAACGGTCATAATTTTTTTTTTTGGCCACATGTGCTATTTCCCATTATTCAGAGGGTAAAGGGACCTAAGTAAACTCCAATATATCAATAAATCACATATCTGTGCAGAGAGAGAGCAGGTTTTATTGCATCTCAACAGGATCTGGGGGTCCTTCCATCTCCAGCAATGGAGGTCAAGTTTTATTTGTCTTCAGACAAGAACGCACGTTGGAATCAAACATCTTGCTGTTGAAACCAAGCAGTCACTGGGCACAGTGGCAGCAGTGGATATACTTACAGTTTTATTCCACTGGGCCGGCCCACTGCCTTTGCGTGTCTGTGTGTTAATCGTTTTTTAATAGTTGCCTGCATGCTGTCACATTCTTTTCAAGATTAGACAATAGACAGTCGACTGTTGTTAACTGAACATTAGAAATAGGCCCTTGATGAGTGTGTGTGTGTGTGTGTGTGTGTGTGTGTGTGTGTGTGTGTGTGTGTGTGCAGAAGATAAAGCTTTGCACAATTTGCTCTTTTTTTTATTCTGCTCTTTTTCTCAGGTGAACATGCAGCCAAGTGAACTGGTGAAGTGAGGTGAGTGCAGCTCATCTACTAGGTCAGGTAGCTAAAGGGGTTGGGGGGAGGAACCCTCTTTTTCCTTTTTTTTTAAAGTAAATACCAAATCATTTTTAGAAAAACGTTTTGGGATATTTCATATCTTAAGTAAATACTAATAATAAAAAAAAAAGAACAAATGAATATACAATACTAGCCAGAAAATTAGAATATCCTGAAAAGGTTGTTGTATTTCTGCAGTTCAACTTAAAAGGTGAATGTGACGTATTATATAAAGGAATAATATGCAAATCAATATATTTCAAGTTTTTATTTCTTTGGATTTTGCTGATCGGGTCTTGCAGCTTAAAGAAAACCCTCAAATTTTATCATAATTTTCTGAGTTTGTGACTTTGTGGTTTTAATAAGCTGAAAATCTTAATCAGCAAAGTGACAACAAGGAACTGCTTGAGAGGTCAGCTTGCGTGGAATGGCTCAATAAAATGTGTTGCTTTCATCTTTGATGTTAAACTGCCAAAATAAAACAACTTTTACTGGATATTCTCATTTTTCGGGTGGTACCTGTAAACATAAAAAATGTTTGTTCATCAAATTATTTTCACTTTAAAATGATGAAAGTGGGGCGACACGGTGGCGCAGTGGTTAGCGCTGCCGCCTCACAGCAAGAAGGTCGTGGGTTCGATTCCGGGGCCTGGACCTGGGACCTTTCTGTGTGGAGTTTGCATGTTCTCCCCGTGTCTGCGTGGGTTCTCTCCGGGTTCTCCGGCTTCCTCCCACACTCCAAAAACATGCATGTGAGGTCAATTGAACACTCTAAATTGTCCGTAGGTGTGCATGTGAGTGTGAATGGTTGTTTGTTTCTATGTGGCCCTGCGATGAACTGGCGACTTGTCCAGGGTGTCCCCTGCCTTCGCCCTATGACAGCTGGGATAGGCTCCAGCAGACCCCCGTGACCCTGACCTCAGGACTAAGCGGGTATGGAAAATGAATGAATGAATGATGAAAGTGACCTTAAAAATTACACCACAGGGGAACCAGCATCGACAATGTTGCCGGGCTGCAACATACATTTATTAAAGCAGATAGAACGTGCAGTAAAAATTAGATAGATAGATATAGATGGATAGATGGATAGATGGATAGATAGATAGATAGATAGTGGATGGATGGATGGATGGATAGATAGATAGATAGTGGATGGATGGATGGATAGATAGATAGATAGATAGTGGATGGATGGATGGATAGATAGATAGATAGATACAATCAACAATACACAACTATAAATACGAACTTGGAAGCTTTGTTGTGAGAACCAGCGCTATAAAACACCACAATCAGACAATCCGCTGGTTTCATTCTATAAAAACCTGGACTCGGGGTCAGTGTTTGTGTACTGTCACACGGCGGCGTGAACAATTTATCTCGGCGCTGACAGATACGGCGTGAGTGAGTCTCGTCAGCACGACTTGTGTCGCCGCTCCACTTACATAAGCTTTGTGGATGGCAGTCAAACATTTGTGCAAGATAAAGAAGCCCTTGAACGCCACCAATCCACCTGCAGCCTGTTTGTTTTCTCTCCGAGCGCTCCCACACGTTGCGCGGCGGCGCTCAAACACGCAAGTGTCGCCAAACACTGCGAGGTGCGGTCTGCGGCTGCGAGTGTGCAGCGCCGTCTTTATGTTTTTATGTGCGCTCCATAGACGACAATTGCAGGCTGGAATGCTGCCAAGCCCTCCACGCTGCACTGTTCAATGTCTGCAGGATTTCACAGCGGTTTAGCGCAGTGTTTGTGACCTCAGTGCTTTTACTGTATCCTGCTTCGCAGTTAAATGTTTGTGTGTTTAGGTTTCTTTGGACATTGCCGGACCCACAATAAATGAGAGTAAAAAAGTGCTTATAAAGTGTTACAATTACTGTATTGTAAATAAAAACCACATACTGCTGCATCACAAGTCATTTTGTGGCGGGAAAGCTGTTAAATTACAGTACGTAGTTGTGGTTTTACTATGATTTACAGTGAAATATTGACAGTGAAAGGACCGTAGCCAGCCACAGAGCCACAGTGGGGATGAATCATCGTCCTTTGCTTCGACAGTGAATGACAGTGACTCTCCAGAAATGTCTTCCACCCACTGCAGCTCAAACACAGATTTCCTCCCAGTGGCATTTCTGCACTCAAACCAACACTGTGTGTTCTGTTTATTCCACAGAAGCCCTTGTGGAGGAGCGGGCCTCAACCTATTTCAGTGTGAGCGCCGAGCGCTTCGATGCTAGCCTGGAAAAAGCTTCATTGTTGATGCAACCTGGAGCCGTAATAAACTACGTGTGTACAAAAAACAAACAAACATGTGACTTTTACACCACTTCCAATCAGTTCTGATCTTTAGAGATGAGGAAACACTGGGGCACCCTTAGGGACAGCATGTGCATCTGCATGTGGCTGGACTGCAGCACCGAGCAGCAGCACAGACAATGTCCAGACAATGCAGGAGGCAGAACAAAGAGATCCCTCGAAATAAAATAGTGAGCTGGTGAACAACCAGTATTTATAGCAACCTGTGTTTGAAATGCAGCCTAATGTCAGCAACACGGATGAGGTCACTGTTCCTATTGTGATGTAGGTCCGCTTGTGTGTGCATGTTGCCAGTTGTGTGTCATAGTGTGTTTGTGTGTCTCTTCGCGCAGGCATGTGTGCAGCCTATATTCATGTTCTTGCTTTCCTCTTTTCTCCTCTCTCTTTTTTCCTTCCGCCTTTCTTTTTCAACAGAGAGGAGGTCAAAGTTCTTCATAACACCAACATGAAGCCAGACTGGAGGATGACCTTCAGGGTGAGAGCAGGGGCGGGCAACTCTCTGACTGCTGGGGCCACACTGGGTTGTGAAATGTGCCAGAGGGGGGTAGCGGAGCAGCAGCAGATGGATGGAGTGTTCTGGTGAGCCACCTCATAGGAGGAAACAATCTATCATGGGATATGATGGAGAAAACATGTTGCTGGAATGTCAATGGAAAATGAAGCAAAACAAAGTTGCAACCAAAGCAGTGTCTTTGAAGCCCCACCAGGGTGTTTAGCTCTTAGAACCACCTAAAACCACCCAGAACCCATCTAGAACGATCCAGAACCAGCAGGGTGTTTAGCTCTTTATTGAAATGACTCTGCAAACACTGGGAACATGGAGGAAATACAGCTGATGAATGACTGACTGATTATCAATATAATTTCTTCAAATTCGGTTTAAGGGCCGGATTTAAAAGATAAACGGGCCACAAATGGCCGCCAGGCCATAGTTTGCCCATGTCATGGGTTAGTGGAAGGAGGGAAAAATAAAATAATGCAGAGTCAGAAGCTTCATGCAGTCGGTGTGTGGTTGCTGCCTGCAGTAAAATAGATAAATACATAAGTAAAGACAAAATGTAACAATAATTGAAGGGATTAGTAAATATGTGTGTGTGTGTGTGTGTGTGTGTGTGTGTGTGTGTGTGTGTGTGGTGCTGGCTGATTGACCCTGGCTAATTGCTGCCCTTCTTAATCTGTGTGGGCACTCAGCCATTGGCTCTGGCACAAACATGTCTGGCTCACTGCATGTGGAGCACAAGCATCACTTTTCCAATCACTGCCTCGCACCACGAGCAAACTCAATGTCAACTGTTCTCAGTCACTTTTGTTTACTTCAAGCAAGCTATGCAGAAGGAAAGCATCTTGAAAAATGCTAGAAGAGAATAAAAAGCACAGAGGAGGTGAGTCGGACCCGTCAGTGCTGGATTTGGTTCTGATGGCACAGCTGCAGACTCGTGAAAGATGTTTCTTTTATTATTTTAATGATCCAGTTTTAGCTGTATGAACTGCTTGGAGATGTGAAGATGATGTCAAGGCACATGGAGACACAATATTCTACCTCTTACTCTGGACCTGGTTCTGATTCCTTCATCTGGACCAGGGGTGGGTAGAGGGGGGTAGCGGAGCAGCAGCAGATGGATGGAGTGTTTTGGCGAGCCGCCTCATAGGAGGAAACAATCTATCATGGGATATTATGGAGAAAACATGTAACCTGGGTCATAGTAGAACCATCTAGAACCACCAAAGAACCACTTAGAACTATCCAAATCCACCAGGGTGTTGAGCTCTTGATTGAGAGGACTCTGGAAACACTGGAAACATGGAGGAGATACAGTTGTTTGATGAGGACCACATATGGCCCCCGGGCCGTAGTTTGCTCCCGCCTGTTCTAGAGTGTGATCACAATAAACTGTTGTCATCTTTGGTCAGAAGGTAACACTGTCTACTTCCTCCAGACGCTGTTTTGTTTTTAACTTTAATTTTTTTTTTTTTTTTTCTCCTAAGAGCCAATGATGTTTCTTCATCTCAGGATCTACTTCCTGTTTAGGCCATGCAGCGCTCCACTTGTCATAGCAGTGGTCTGGCCTGCGCTCTGGTCTGTTCACACCGTTCTTCTTGTGCATTTGAGAGCACTTGTGAGATCATTAATGAGCTCAAGGCTGAAGACACTGTGATGGGTTTCACTGGTGGTCAGAAGCCTCATTTGAATGTCTTCATTGTAGTGATGTCTGCCGTCTTCTGCTGTTTTAAATATGAATTGACAACCATAAGAGGACCGAAGTTCTATGTATAGTCTCTGTTGCACAGTTGCGTTACACAACATCACATTAGTTGCGTTTCAATGACAGATTTTCGCAAAATAAAAGCCATTTTTCTAAAAAACTTTCCACAAAGTACAATTGTGATTGGCAGGTGTTTGTATTGAGTGGTGTGAAGCCAATAAACTGTAATTCTGGTCAAATCAAACCATTTTCACTGGTCAGTGAACTGGTCACGTGACCTCATCCGTCACGTCTGCTGACGTGTCAATGCCCAAAAAAGTGTTTCCATGACACTTTTGTGTCTCTCTTTTAAACCTTTCAGCCGTATGTGAGAGGTTTTTCCAAGCTGAGCTGTTTCCATCACCAGGTTTTATTGCCATGTTTCGGTTTGCTGCGGTTCAAGCGGTGATGGAGACTCAGCTTGTGCCACCTCATTCATTTTTACAGCCCAGTTTTCTATTTTTACTGATTCGTGATTTGGTTTCAAGTCCGCGTTTCCTGCTGGCCGATCTTTTATTTCATGTTTATGATGCTCTCAGTGCGCCCCCGAGCCATTCACTTCACTATGCTGGGATGAATGGATGAATGGGGACCACAGTGGCTGGACCTGGCGCCTACTTGCCTGCCAATCAATTTGTTTAACTCCCCAGGCGAGGGCAGTGATTGGTGCGCCCTGCGCACACACTCCCTTCCTGGCAACAAAGCAGGCCATATGCCTTCCCAGTAGGAGCCGGGCCCGATACTGGGGCCCGTGCATTTAGAGAGCCAGTTAGAGGAATTTGGAGCTAATGGGATGAAAGAAGCACCATCAGTGAATTGAAGCGCCGAGCAAATGGAGTGGAATGCACATTGAGTGTCACTCATCATCTGGCCGTACCTTCGCTGCCGGAGCTTTCTGCAGGCGACAGAGGTTAACTTCATTTCAGCGCCATCATGGAAGTTAGACTCGATTATGCGTAATGATGGGATTATAAGTGTGCAGTCACGAGATGTTTCGACGGTCCAGCACAATTCACTTTTCACTGAGTCCAAAAAAAGAGACAATTCTCTCATTTTTTTTGTGTGTGTAAGAAGACAAAGTCGGGGTGGGGAGGGACGACTCTGTATCACACCCATGTTTTTAAACTTAGTCCATATGAATTAGCAACCTTCATTGACCTAATAGACTGATGTGAGGAAATATATATCCGCTATAATTCCCACTTCATCCCAAAACTTCAGCCTCACTCATATGAGCCTCTCACAGTCACTTCTTAATCCAAACCCTTTCTCCTGCTGTAAGCTGCTATATTTCTAGAGCTTTTTGCACTGTGGCTTTTTCTTTTTGCTGCTGCAATTATGCAAATTTCCCCACCGTGTAATCAATAAAGGTCTCCTTCTTCTTCTTCTTCTTCTTCTTCTTCTTCTTCTTCTTCTTCTTCTTCTTCTTCTTCTGCAGCCACAGAGCCGTAATCCTGCTGTAAAGTAAAATCATATTTTAGATGTTTTGGTACAACGCAGGCCTTCACCAGACATCATAGTGCACCGTTCAAGCCGTGCTTCACTGAATAAAGACGGTGGGACCGAGTCACCATTCAAACTTCTACTTTGAGTATTTTCTGCTTCACCAAGGTGTTGTCAAAGAGCATAAAGTCACAACGGATTGACTTCCCAGAACCAGGTGCTCAGGTTCATGTTGTTTCAACAGACCGCCGCTCGTCAGACCGCTCATAGCGCAGTTATTGTCATGCTGTCACAAACACTGCATCCTGTAAAGGCTCAGAATTGTGTAAGAAATGATTTAGAAGATTGGTCCTTGACTTATTTGGCTTTGGCCTACTGAAAGAAAACCAGTGATGACTTCACTGGACACAGTCGCACTTCAGCATGCAGGTGATAGCAGAGGCATCATGGGAAGAAATGTTGTTTCTTGGCCTCCAGGGTGAAAATGAGCATAAGCGTCTAAATGATATTTCTTTAAAATGGGATGAATAATGTCTAACACAGTCGATCCTATAAACCTCTCAAACCTTTGTGTGCGTGTGTGTGTGTGTGTGTGTGTGTGTGTGTGTCATAGAAAGCATGACAAATTGCTTTGTGCAAGTGAATGAAGTCTCCAGATTCCCAACACCGCGGAGGCTCGGCCCCGGCTGACACTTTGCCGCTCGGAGCAGAGTTCTGTTTTAATTTAGCGGATTAGTGAAATCAAGCCAATTACAAGCTAAACTGCCAAACATATTGAAACCAATAGCTCCTGAGAGGATTTGCAGCGACAGACTTATCTTCCGAGGCCGTCGCTTTTACATCTGTGAGCCACTTGATGCCCAAAGCTGATTGTTTTCACCCAACACAACTATTTGAACGTAGCAGTTAATCTGCTTCCCCCGGTGGAGTCTGTCGCTCAGACAATAATCTGCAAGTGTCTGATTGAGCTGCATAATCCGCGGAGGAGGAAGTGTACGGTCAGCCCGCCCCTCCCCAGCCCTCCCAGCTCTCCAGTCTATGGGGTGTC
The DNA here is from genome assembly GCF_046127955.1 of Nelusetta ayraudi. Lineage (NCBI taxonomy): Eukaryota > Metazoa > Chordata > Actinopteri > Tetraodontiformes > Monacanthidae > Nelusetta > Nelusetta ayraudi. Next base: position 836,177 of record NW_027466239.1, read on the forward strand.
CGCCCCTCCCCCACCGCCCGCCGCGTAGCTTCTCTACTGTATGAGTCTGCCCTGGGGGCTAAACAATATGCTCGTATTTTTGTTGTTAATTAATCAAAAAAAGCAGAATGTGTGTCTCTGGCCGTGTTGTTTCTGAGAGGCTCGCCACTTTTCTCCATCTGACCAACCAACCAGCCAGTCCCTTTGGTCACATGACCCTTTTTAGTGGAGCGAGCGGGCAAGTTGCGTCAGTGCGACGCAGGCTGAGAGACTGCGCAGCCGTTGGAGATGCAGTGACGTGGAAGTGACTGACAGCTGCGCTGCTCCGGCCATGAATGGAGGATCAATGACACACTGTGTGTGTGTGTGTGTGTGTGTGTGTGTGTATGTGTGTGTGTGTGTGTGTGTGTGTGTGTGTTTCTCGCTCGGCGATTTAAACCATCAACACTGAAGTTACTGCATCAAAACACATAGAAAAAAATAAACACAATTTTAATCGTGCAACCATATCCGTATAAATAAACAATAATACTAATGATTTTCATTAAGGTCAGAGGAATCATCTTGATTGAGTGAGAGGACCTTACAAAGACATCACTCCACAGGTACTGCATTGACTGTGACTCCATTTCACCCGCGGGGGGGAAAAAAAAAAATCAATGCCAATCAAGAGTGGGAAAAGAGCCCCCCCTGCTGGCAGTACTTGTGTTGAATAAAGCACAAACTGAATAGCTCAGGCATGGATAAACTACGGCCCGGGGGCCATACATGACCCGTTTAGCTCTTTAATCCGGCCCGCTGAACTTGAAGAAATGATGTTAACAGTCAGTCAGTCATCAAACAACTGCATCTCCTCCATGTTAGCAGTATGTTCAGAGTCATTTCAATAAAGAGCTCCACACCCTGGTGGTCCAGTGGTGGGTCTGGATGGGTCTGGATGGTTCTAAATGGTTCTGGGTGGTTCTAAGGGCTAAACACTCTGGTGGTTCTAAAAGGTTCGAGGAGGTTCTAAGAGCTAAACACCCTGGTGGTCCAGTGGTGGTTCCGGATGGTTCTAGGTGGTTCTGGGTGGATCTAGATGGTTCTAGATGGTTCTAAGAGCTAAACATCCTGGTGGTCCACTGATGGTTCTAGATGGTTCTGGGTGGTTCTAAGGGCTAAACACCCTGGTGGGGCTTCAAAGACACTGATTTGGTTGCAACTTTGCTTCATTTTCCATTGACATTACAGCAACATGGTTTCTCCATGATATCCCATGATGCATTGTTTCCTCACCACAACACTGCATCCATCTGCTGCTGCTGCGCTACCCCCCTCTGGCTCATTTCACAACCCAGTGTGGCCCTACCCGTGCAACAGTTGGTCACCTCTACTCTAGGTGATCCAGGGTGGTTCTAGGGTGCTCTTTATGGCTCTGGGTGGTTCTGGGCGGTTCTAAACCAGCCATGGCCAAACTACCAAGCTGCAAGCTATATTTCAACTATCTGTCTTTTGCTCCTATGAGGTGCGCCGGCCCCTCTGGCACATTTTTCAGTGAAAAAGGTTCATAGGTCAAGAGGTCAAGAACACTTTTACATACAAACAAAACGTGTGTGAAGTGAGCTCCTACTGGCATTTTATTGGATTTTCAATAAGTGGATGTTTTTTTTCTACTTTCACTGTAAAATGCACCAATATATTTTTTCACAAGTTTGTAACCTGCACGCAGCTCTGCGCCTTCCTGGGGTCTCTGGCTCCCTCTTGTGGGGCGTGTGTGCATCCCAGGTTCAGAGCCACTGCGTGTCTGTGGCCCAACTGGAGATTCAACGATGATGGAAAAGTTCTCTCATTTTCTACGCATTCTTCAAGTGGCCATATGGCTGATCGAGATGATTTTTCTTTCATAACAAGAAACAAAAGTTAAAAAACAAAACAAAACAGCGATGTTGATGTGTTTCTCTTTGTTTGTCTTGTCAGACAGACTGCACTGGTTCCTAAAAGACAAAGATGAGGCAGGAGAGCAACAGATCCATGGGTTCCAAAGTAAACCAAGTGAGTAGTAATGTATCACATGAAAAAGTTATGCTTTGTGTTTCTTCATGCACCAGTAGAAATATTACATCTGATGGTTCATCTCATGTTGTTTCCCTGGGGTTCAGTGAATCAACAGAGCCAACCCCTAACTCCAAGACCAGCGGTTCCCAACCTGTGGGCTGAGGCCCACTGATGTGCCAAAAATTTCATAGCAATTGGGCCAGTAAATTATTTTATAATTTTTTCATTCATACATTCATTCATTCATTCATTCATTCATCTGCTATTGTGCTGTCTTATAAGTTGCCATTGTTGTAATTATTGTTACGTTTGTCGTTTATTGTTGGTGTGTATGTAGTGACTGCTTGTCGACTGAGATACGTTCTGTATTGTCAGTGAAGACAAATCTCCCTACGAGACTAATCAATCAATCAATCAATCAATCAATCAATCAATCAATCAATGCAGGTTCTCATTGTGTCTGCTGGGTTCCCTTCAGGTTCTCCAGGTTCTCCGGTTCCCTCCAGGTCCTCCAGGTTCTCCATGTGTCTGCTGGGTTCCCTCCAGGTTCTCCAGGTTCTCCGGTTCCCTCCAGGTCCTCCAGGTTCTCCGTGTGTCTGCTGGGTTCCCTCCAGGTCCTCCAGGTTCTCCATGTGTCTGCTGGCTTCCCTCCAGGTTCTCCAGGTTCTCCGGTTCCCTACAGGTCCTCCAGGTTCTCCGTGTGTCTGCTGGAGGATGTGGAGGGGGAGGAGTGAGCAGAGGGGGGAGGGGCCAGAGTGCAGCGGTTTCAACAAAGCCACTGGGGGGACAAACAGTTGAGGGAAGACAACAAGGGGGACGGCGGGGGAGGGGAGGGGATTATAGAGCAAGGGGGAGAGGAGGGGAGGGGGGGGGGGGCTCCTGCAGTGACCAGCTGCTTCATGTGGTTGGTCAGTGGGCTCCACCAGTGCAGGGCTCCCAGTGTCTGGAGACCTGCACCACCGTGTGTCAGTGTAGAAGAGGATGAAGGTGAGGAGAAAGTGTTCTGAGTGAATGTCTCCTCAGTCTGCAGGCAGAAGACCATATGGTTCTCCTCACAAACAACAGCAACCATCAGAGAACGTTTCAACAGCGAGTTTATGCATAATTATTGTGAACATTCGTCATTTTGTTGCAGGAAATTGTGCCATTGTGAAATGTTCTTCAAGGGTCACAGATCTGTTGCAAGTGATCGACCATCTGGGTTGAAGAACAATAGCAACAATAGTAACATTGTCTGTCTATCTATCTATCTATCTATTTGGATCCAAATAATAAAACAACATGTTATCATCTGTCTGTCTGTCTGTCTGTCTGTCTGTCTGTGTGTGTGTCTATCAATCTATCTATCGATTTGGATCCAAATAATAAAACAACATGTTATCATAAAATTATAGAATTTTACAATGTAACAATTCATTTAGCAATTTCTAGATTTCTCAATAATTACTTTCATTTCTACAACCATTTGAAGCAGCTTGTATATAAAAGTGCATATTTTTGCTTGAGCAGTTTTAATGAGTGCAGTGTGTTTTGACCTGACAGGGTTGACACAAATACAAACACAATGGCATCCCATAACAGTCAGGAGTGGTGCTGCAGTGGGGGACAGATTGCTGTCTGTTCACAGGGCTGCTGGCCCACATGCAAATAGCTATGATGGTAATTTAATTAATTAGTGAAAGGAGATTTATAATCTGGCTGGCCGTGGATGTCTGAGGCAGACATATGGTTGCTTGGTTTATTATTATTATTATTATTATTATTATTATTATTATTATTATTATTATTATTATTATTATTATTATTATTATTATTATTATCAGGACTCCTGGAAAACCATGTCTGGAAAAGCTGTGTTTTACATTTAATTTTATTATTTATCTATTTCCGTTATTATCTGTACAAACCGTCCTCTGTTGTATCATCAAAACATCAAATGTTTGTTTAAAGGTGAATTTTATTGAACTAATTCACATGAATTCAATTTCATTGTTGTTAACATTAACTTGTGACTGCCACAATGAATTCCTGTGTGTGTTCCCTCACTCATTTCTGCTTTGCTGTCCTCTTTTTGCAAACTAATCAAGTTCATTTTGGTCTTCTCTTATACACTTAATGTAATGGGTTAATGGGTTAATCTGCATAGACCAAATTAAAGTTTGGTGGGAGGAAGCACTCCAAGTAACACAGGAAGCAGTCACATCACGTGACACTCCTGAAGACGACTGCAGCGCCAGCAGTCGAAACTGACAGGTATTTCTCCTTCTTTTTTTCCCTTTAAAAAAAAAAAAAAAACTTTAATGTGGTCTGTATAGATTAACCCTGTTACTGGTATATTACTTTTGTCTATAGGCCATCAGTGACGTCATATTTAGTCCATTCGACTTGAATCCACCTGATATTACTCTCAACACGGCTGGAGAATCCATAGAGAATTACACTGACACATCACATCACCTCCATATAGGCACCCAGTGGAGCAACCCGTAGCTTCCGGAGCATTGAAAGCATAATTCACACTCAGTAACTGAGGCCACTGACACTGACAACACTTCGAATAAAAGGTGATTTTTCAGAGCTTCCTCCACACGGTTTGAATGAGTCCAGCGACACTGAACTGTGACAGCTTCAACTCTACTCCAATAAACTCAACTGTCGCTGATTCTCATGAGACCGACGAGACGATAACGAAACAAAACTACTGAAATGTGAAGTAATGAAGCGACTGAAGATGTTGCTGCAGCTGCTGCGTCAATGCGCCACGGTATTTACATTATGATTATTAAGTCTTCATCTTCTTCAGCCGTGGTGGCAAACTGGCTCTCCAGTTGACTTCAGTCAGCGTGTCAGCAGCAGCAATGGCTTGACAGAATCGCATTTGACAAAATAGCACAGCTAGTTGTTATTTGTTTTTTGTTTTTATTGCGGAGGAAATGCCAGAGATCTCGTGACGCGTCTGAATTTTATTGTGAAAGAGACTCCGGAAGAGAGTAAGTAGACACACCGCGCTGCTTGCTCGGAGTTGTGAGCGCAGTGCAGCGCAGCGGGACTCCCTGCAAGCTGCTGCGTCTCCTCACTTTACTGCCACCGTGTCCGTCCCAGGACAAAAATCAACGCAGCGCCTTCGAGGAAGTGGGGCTGGAACACGACTGGCTCTGCTTTTTTTTTGGTTTGCCCGTCACAGCGACACGGTTCCTTCCCGGGAGGGAGTGTCGACCGAGAGGACAGTGATGTGACGATGTGCCGCTGAAGCGCTGCAGCGATGATCGGCTTCATCCGGGACTGTCTGAGGACGCCGAGTGGCAGCAGCCCGAGGGATGGAGGGTAAAGTCAGCGCACTGCTCTCCAGTCAAGGGAAGCTGCGCCAGTTCAGTGTTGTTGGTAACCTGGATGCAGACCCGTTGTCCTGAGTGACTGTCGCCTCAAGTCAGTGCCAGTTTGTTGGGTTCACGACAGGCCGTGACTGACACAGGCGTCAGTCATCAGGGAAAGATGCTTTCTATCAGATTGACTACTAACTATAAAACTAAAGCATAGAATATAAATACTAAGTATAACTTCTTTTCTATTTCACACCAATATGTTTTTAGTGTTACAACTGTGAGTTCTCCCACCCACCCACCCACCCCAACATGTGATGCTGCTTTACTTTTATATCAAACACCATCGTTCAGAATTAGCAGTCAAGAGTCAAATGTCGTATGTGTACATTTACACTGCAGTGGTGCAACTGTGAATGGAGCAGTGAACACTGACCCACACACTGCAAACTGTCAACAGCAATGCATCAGTGTGGCACTAGTGGTGCTTTTACACACACATGTTCAGGACTGTTCTGGTGTTTCAGGTGAATAGAATAGAATAGAATAGAATAGCCTTTATTAGTCCCACGGTGTGGACGTTGCATCATTACAGCAACTGTGTAGTGCAACAAAAGATGAAAAAATTATATTCATTTAAAAGAAATAAGGCAATAAAAATAAAATATTTGTAGAGTATAAAAGGAAAAAAAAAGCATATTTAAATCTTATGAACAGTTGATTTTCAGCCACTGAATCTACATAGTGACATACAAAAAAAGTCTCGATTGCAGCTTTGTGAAAAATGTAAAGCAGAAGGAGGAGACGTATGAATTGGGCTTCTGTGATAATACCTGCTGTCATTATATTTTAAGGCACACATGTAAGTGAGGAAATATTCATCTTTTGGCTCATCAGTCTCAAATCAACGACAGGCCAGCAGGACTTCTGGGCTGCTGTCGGCTGCAGCTGGTGAACAATGTCACAACTTTGTTCTCGTAACCAGGCAGTCAAAGGAAGCGTTTGCACGAGTGCATGTCGTTATCTGTGGGGTGACACCCTAGGGAGTGAACCCTAGGGGGTGCTAGTGAGGCCATACCATGCCAACCCCCTAAGCTGTTCTCAGCTGCCGCTGAAACCATCAGCTAAATGGTCCAGCAGTAGTTCACTTGTTACGTCGTTCCCACTGCCACCACCAGGAGGACTTCAAGCTCTCGTTTGATACCATGACGTGCCATGATATCATCACCAGGGTTTGGATACTGGGGGTTTACAACAGCATGACAGTCCTATCCAACAGCTGAAAGGTAGACAAGGGTCCAGTGGGATTTTTATATTAGTAAAAGCCAATTGGTGCCCTCAAACTGCCATCAATTCATACTAGAGCGAGGCCAAGCCATGGCCCTCAAGGACACCGGCAGACTGGACCTCCTCTTGCAGCCTGGTGACTTAATGTCTTGTGCTGACTGATTGCTGACTGATTGCTGACTGTGCATCTGTTGGTAACCGGAGGAGGAATCCAGACACAAACATTGAGAAATGTGAAGCGGCTGTGAGCGGGCTTTGATGGCAACCACAGTGAGCCTAATGTGCCAGTGAAGGTGTGATTGCACTGAGTTTTCTATTGCAGCATTTGCACAGAATCTCTGGCACACTGTCATTGACAGCCTGCAGCTGCCACGCTTGCCTGTGTTTTTATGAATGGCTCCACCAGCGCTTGCATCCAGCCATTTCTCTGTGTGTGTGTGTGTGTGTGTGTGTGTGTGTGTGTGTGTGTGTGTGTGTGTGTGTGTGTGTGTGTGTGTGTGTGTGTGTGTGTGTGTGTGTGTGTGTGTGTGTGTGTGTGTGTGCGGGGAGACTAATGCATACTGCAGTGGGCTGCGACCACGCTGCTGATGGAGGGGGAAGTGCAAAGGGAGGAGAGTGCGAGCGGTGCGTGAGCGCTGAGGAGAGACGAAGGGAGCCGTTCCTTCAAGGGTGGAGGCGAACAAAGGCCGAGGTCGACTCTTCCCTCCGTCTGGAGGCTCCTCCGCTGCTCCTCCACACTGACTCATCCACCTTTTCAACCCCTCCATCTTGGTGCATTCTGCCTGGATGCATCGTGTAGCGCGCACACAGCCACGTTCGCAGCCTCAGCTCCGCCTCCTCTGCAGTGCACCCAGAGAGAGCAGCCATGGAGGAGACAGCAGTGCAGCAGGAGAAAATAGAGGGATCGTGGGAAGGAGGGCAGGACGGGGGGAAGGCGGACTGGAAGAACGAGCGATCGCTCTCTTCCCTCCTCAAACACTCGTGTTTTCTGTGCTGGTCCTCCCCCAGAGAGGGCGACACGGTGGAGAAGGACGGCAGAGTCGTCACCAAGGCAGCAGAGATCAGAGTAAGAAGACCACAGCATCTTGCGCTGGTGTGTGTGCGTTTGTGTGTTCTTAAGGAATTCTAACATCTTTTTCCATGCTTTAATATTGCAATGACATTTCATGTTTAGATATATTTGAGACAAGAAAACATAAAACGTGTTCATGTGTGAGAGGCTGCAAGAATGTTGTGTTTCCATCGGCAGACACACTGCATTTCCCATCATGCTCTCCTCTCGTGGCATAACTGTGTACGGCCAGTATGAAGCTGGATGAGGCTGGATGTCCTCCACTGTCCTGACACATCCACATCCAGTGGCCAGATCCATCTGTGAGCTATAGTCTCAGTTTTGTGGTCCGGGACCAAGGGCTTATTTTTAGAGCTGCAGCGTCATACAGAATCATGAAGCAACTGATTCAGCAAGACTCAGTGTATTGAAACGAGTCTCCCTTCAACCATCCAATGCAAGTATTTGGCTGCAAACCATCATTATCTGTCTATATTTAATCCTTTAGTGTCAGCATCTGTTTGTCATGTTCACATTGGCAATAGGGAATATGCAAGATTGGTAGACTTTTCAAAACAAAGCCTGCGGAGAAACAAACTGAATGTGCTGATTGTGGTGAAAACAGTCTAGTGAAGTTAGATGGAAGCAGTTGGAGTTGAACTCTGGTCTCAATGTGGAAATAATAGCAGAGTATTCATAGATGGACTGTCAATCCCCAAACCCCCAAAGTCACAAGGAAGGCCGTGTTGAAAACCTTTCTGCTTTGATAGTTTAATGACTTTGGAGCAGCGGCGTCAGCCAGTCACGGCCCTGAGAGTCTGTCCATGTTTGAGCTAAATCAATACCATCCATCCATATTCAATACCCAGAGCTCAGGGTGCCGGGGTTCCAGTTCATTCTACTTGAGGATTCAAGTCTGTTGCCCGAGAAAAGACGGCTCATCCAGTTTTGCTCTGGCAAACCCAAAAATAAAAGTCCTGCCATGTTCAATTAAAGTGGATGTATTAATAAAGCTCCAGGGGAAGGAGACCAGGAGTCTAGTGTTTGGTGGCGAGGCAGATACACAGTGTGTGGCTGTGGTCTGCGCTGATCTCTGCCTAACTAACGTTCACTCCCAGACACGACCTGGCAGACATCGCAATTCAATTTCATTGAGTCCAGCTTGATTGATATTGTGCTTTTTCATCGTGATTATTTCTGGATCTTATCACACCAACAGCCGACTGCTGTGATACATCATGGAGGACTGACCGAAGGAGGAGGCCAAGAGTTCAGCATTCCCCAATTATCATTACAACCATAGTCATGTGATGTATACAATAGTGAGGACTAATAGGTACAGTTTCCCATTTTTGGTTTGGTAATACTATTGCAGTATTTATTGTATCAGTGCAAGTTACTGGGATTTGAAATTATTGATCACTGCCCAGCACAGGATTTCAGCCTGAAGATATCTGGTGGAGTGGTGGATCAGTGGTAGTGTGAACTGTGGCAGGGTGAGGAGGAGGAAGAAACCCCCAACCTGGATAAAGCTTCAGGTGAAAATGACCTCAGTACTCATGGCCAAGGTCTGGTTAGTCTGGTTGGTCTGGTCTGGTTGGTCTGGTCTGCTGCTCAGTCAAAGTCAGCCAGTCTGCCTTGTCTCCACCTCAAGCCAAAGTTTGTCCAGGCTGAAGTTTTCTTTATCACAGAATTGATTCCGATAAGGAAGAGAGACGGCGACAGGGTGCAACTCTGTCTCACCCCAGTCATAAAGTTGAAGGAAATAATAGAGTAAATGCAGGTCCGTAACGTGGCCTGTTAAGCTAGAGGTGTGCTTGCAGGTGCACCAGGCACGTTTGAGATGAAGAAGGTCCTTAAACCCTGTGCAGGATTGGTTTCTGCTCCTTTGAGAGGAGGAACAGCATGAGCACTGCCAGAACCTCCAACATGACCTCCTACAGGCCACTGGTGTGACTCATTCAATCAGAAACAGACTCCAAGAGTGCCTGAGGGCCTGACATCCCACAGTGGGGATTGTGTCTGTTGTGAACGTTGTGCTGCCTGCACATCATCCACCATGATTGGTCTGGTGGTGGCAGAAAAAAGGGTTGCAGAGTCCCAGGTATTTGATCACCAGGAGGCGTTGGTGGGCCTAAGGCTGACAGTACCTTGTATTTGCAAAGGTGTCGATTGTGCTATTAGAGCAAAACTCATGAGGGTTGTTAATCTGGTGACCCACTTGGCGAGCCCTGCTACAGTGAATGTTCTGCTGCCTGCACATCATTCAGCATGACTGGTCTGGTGGTGGGTCAGTGATGGTCTGGGGAGGCACATCCCTGGAAGGACATTACGTAATCTGACCGTTAGATAATGGCACTCTGACTGCTCGGGATGAATTCCTTGGATGCATGGTCAGAACCTACACTGGTGCAGTGGGACCTGGATTCCTTTGGTGCCGACGATGCCCGACCTCATGTGGCTAGAAATGAATGCCGTTGACTGACTGGCCTCCACGTTCACCTGACCTCAACCCAGTAGAACCCCTCTGGGACAGGATGCTGCGGTCCATCAGGTTGCTCCTCACACTGTCCAGGAGCTCAGTGACACTCTGGTCCAGAACAGGGAGAAGATCCTCCAGAATACCATCGCCATCAGTCGTTCCATTCGGATCATGTCTGACCACACAAACTACTGAGTATCATTTAGATTATTATTTTTTTTCTGCATTCCTGTTGCATTATTTTTCTCTCTACAAAGAATTTGTGTGCAGAGACCGCCCTCTCTCAAATGGTCCACTACGAGGAACCACTGCTACTATTGAAAACATTCACTTTCGTACTGTAATGAAGCAGAGCCGCAAATGGTGGCAGATTAGATTTTATTTTTAAAAGTGTCTCATTTTCAGCCATTTCTTTCCATACAACCACGGGTGTGTTTGTGTCTCTGTCTGTGTGACCATCCATGATATATACGTCATTATGAATGTGTCTCTTTTAAAGGTTTAATTCATGATTCAGTTGTAACGTTGGCATGTGCGTGTGCAGGAGCTTGAGAATGCAGTGGCGGTGGAGAACCTGGAGCTTCAGGAGCAACAGTCTGACCGCAAAGAGCTCGAGGACACCTTGGTAAAATTAGAGAAACACAAAGACAAGCTGGTGCAGCAAATCAAGACAGTTCGACAGCACTGCTATGAAGAGAGTCAACAGGTAGAAATACAGTCACACTTCAACACAGCCCCACTTATTCAACTGTAATTAAACTTAAAGCTGCGTTTCCATGACAGTTTCTCGCAAAATAAAAGCAAGATTTCAAAAATTTTGATTTGCAGGTGTTTCCATCGAATGGTGTGAAGATATAAGACAAGATAAGTCGTAATTCTGGTCAAATCTCACGGGACGAGATTTTACAGAAATTACATTTGCTTTTGTTTGTTTACGTTTCTTTGCAGTCCAGAGTGCTTGTCCTGTTTTTCTCTTTGATGACTTTTTTTCACATTGACACGTCCGCTGACGTGTCAATGTGAAAAAAGTGTTTCCATGATACTTTTGCGATATTCCTCCTTATGGAAACGTGTGAAACCCACCTCATGAGAGCGTGAAAACCTTTCAGCCATATTGAGAGGTTTTTCCAAGTGGAGCTGTTTTCACCACCAGGTTTTATTATGGCCATATTTAGATTTTGTGCAATTCTAGGGGTGATGGAAACGCAGCTAGTGACACACTACACCCTGAACCTAGAGGTCAGTCCTGAGTTGAGTTGTTGAGTTGTGTCTTTATGCCACTTTGGGATGTCATAACCAGTGGTGTAGTGCAGTTTATTCTAATTAGTATACAATGATTTGCCTTTTTTTTTTAGCACTTAAAGTTGAATGATTGAGTCAACAGTCATGAAATAAGAAGTTGACCCTGTGAGGCCTGATGACACCAGTTTATGGGTCCTACAACAGTTACATTGACTGATTCAACTTTTTTACCGTTTCCATTGGGTTTCCTGGAGATCTTGCTCCCAAATACTCCCACCGCCTCCCGTTCACTGTGCTTTCTCATTCTCATTCTTTTTTTTTTGCAGATCCTGTCTCTGCAGGCCGATGAGATGCAGAAGGAGAGTCAGGTGGAGGAGTACGAGAGAGAGCTCGCGAGAGCCAGGTGGAGGCTGAAGAAGCTGCGGGAAGAGGTGAGGCAAGCCAAGAGGAAGGTGGAGGAGGCTGGAGAGAGGGACGTGCCCTTGCAAGACTCCATCAGACAGTCGTACGAAGAGATCCTGCAGGTACCAACATCTTTGCTGCTCTATTGTCCTTCTTCTTCATGGGGCGGGGCTTGGATCGGCCAGTGTTGTTGGATGTTGTAGTCTTAACGCACTACATATGGCCCCCGAGGCGCAGTAGCGGCTTCAAAGACACTGATTTTGTTTCAACTTTGCTTTTGTCCATTCTCAGTTGACATTCAAGCTACATGATGTGTTTTTAACACATCCCTCATTCATACTTATAGGCCCTCAAGTTAGGGAATCCATTGTGGCCCCACCAGTCAAAGTTTGCACAGCCCTGACTTACATGAACATAGAGGCAGCAAGAGTCAACCAATGGTGAAGTTCACATCTTGTATGATTGTTTGGATTAATAGAATTTCTGTCCTAGCATCACTTCACTCTTGCTGCTGCCTTTGCAGTATGGCTTGGTTCTGTTCAGTGGTCTGGAAGGCAGAAATTATAGGGCCGTTATTGTAAATGAATTACAAAAAAATGACTGAATTGGGCCAAACAATATTGTTGGATTAAATCCAGTTGCTCTTTCTTATCATTGAAGTTGCAACTTGTTTGTATAAGCACCAACTTGCTTCACTATGATTTGGTTTCAAAACTCTGGGGTTTTTCTTCTGGTCGTCTTCATTTATCAAACCCCCAAAAACTTCATGGTGACCATCCTAGTGAGCAAAAGTAGCTCCTTACACATCCACGAGGAAGACAAGGAATCGCTCTGAGTTTTTGAGTTCTGAGGTTTATCAGAGGTCATCCATGTGATTCTCTTTTCAACTTGTGAGTAGCTCTTTGCAAACCCAGTCCTGCCCTTGCGTGGCTGCCTCCCACTGCAGGAAGAGCACACGCTGTGTTCTCTGTCAGGGGGCGCCGTCACACCAGAGAGCCAGCTGGAGGAGTCCACGTCTCCTGCAGACACCACTGAAGACGACCTTCTCCCCCTGAAGCCCTGGGGAAGGAGCCAATCACTGCCGGCCTACGCCGACTTGATCATGGTGGGTACAAGCGGCGAGGCGAGGCGGCGTTCTGAAGAGAAAGTCGAAATTCTGTCTAGAATTCAGTCAAGAGGGCAAGACTACGGTGACCGAGACAGAAAGAAAGAAAGAAAGAAAGAAAGAAAGAAAAACCTGTCTTTCTTGGTGTGTAATAGTTTCTTTGTCTTGTGTGCAGAGGGTTGGTGGACCATCGTTCTGCAACAATCTTGCAAACACCAGAGAAGAGATGGATGACAGTGGGAGCAGCTCCACCAAGGTTCCTCACCATTATATTTCTCCATCCACACTTTCTAAAAATAACAATTCATCATTACATCCATCCATCCATTATCAATAGCCGCCTCTGCCGGAGGTCAGGGTCCTGGGGGTCTGCTGGAGGTTCTCCCAGCTGTCACTGGGTGAGGGCAGGGTGACATTCTGGACCAGAACACTTTATTAGGGCCAAACAACCATTCACACTCACTCACACACCTACCGTCAATTTAGAGTTTCCAACTCACCTCATGCATGTTTTTGGAGTGTTGGAGGAAGCTGGAAAACATGGAGAGAACCCAGCAGACACATGGAGAACATGGAGAACCTGGAGAGAACCCAGCAGACACATGGAGAACATGGAGAACCTGGAGAGAACCCAGCAGATACATGGAGAACATGGAGAACCTGGAGAACCCAGCAGACACATGGAGAACCTGGAGAGAACCCAGCAGATACATGGAGAACATGGAGAACCTGTAGAGAACCCAGTAGACACAGGGAGAACATGGAGAACCCAGCAGACACGTGGAGAACATGCAAACTCCATAACAGAACAGTCCTGGGAGACCCTGAGACTCGAACCCACAACCTTCTTGGCAGTGCAACCCACTGCACCACCGCGTTGCCCTCATTATAACATCCATGATGATGTCATTGTTTTGAAAGCAGACGTCTTTGAGTGTGAGTGTCCTGCTCGCAAAATATAATATGTGCTCATATATTCCAGATGGATCCATCGGACACCGACTACGACCCAGATCCTGAGCGGGAGACCAACAGCGACGGGGAAAGCGACAGACTGAAGGAAGAAGCTGCTGCTCATGAGAAACCTGTGAGCCAACTGGACTTCTACCAAGCAGACCCTTTCACTCACGGTGACCGTATGTATCACAAGTTTATGTATCAGCACCAAGAGAAAAAAAAAAGTATTTTTAAGTTAAAGACACCATGGAGTTTCTCGCAGTAGAATCCAGTGTTTCTCCACCAGCAGTTCTCTGTTTGCTTCTCAACAGGTGGCACTGAGAGTTGAGCAAAAACCATTTTCAAAAATGTATGAAGAAGGACAATCATCTACTGAAGCTTCTGAACAATGTTAATGCAGCAGCTTAATCACTTTATCTTAGCCTGGTGATGCTGCTCATATATATTTTTACATCTCCAATACATCACAAATGACTATACTAGAGTTACAACCTGCCCTCTGAGGGAAACTACGGCGCTCATGTGGCCCTCAGTCAAAACAACAAATGAGGAATTTAAATCTCCTGCCATGTGCAGAATTCATTTCACCGAAAATATTTTTCAGGATCTGTATCTAAATAATCGTCTTGGAGTCGCTCTTCAGTGTCACACATGCAATGCAATTAATAATTTCACCATGGTCATGGACCTGTTTGAAGACTAGAGCAGCATCTTCCCCTGTGTGTGTATTGAGGCTGTTTCACTGCAACTGTTTGTGATTCGTCTTGTTGTTGTTGTTATTGTTGTTGCTTCTTTCTCTTCTTCTACAACCCCAGTATTTCCTCCTTCCCTCAGCACACATTTCTCATAAGGACTTGACTCTAATACGTCTGTCAGTCACTTGGCTGTACAGCAGTGCCGTCCTGTCTAACTGGTTTCACTCATTCCAACATGTTTCTAATCATCTTTGTAGATGATCTTTTCAAAGAAGACTTGTTCCCCGAAGCAGATTCCTCTGGTAAGTCATCACCTCCAAGCAAAATGCAAATTGTGTCATAATACATTTATTATCCTCTGTTGAACGTGTTTAAAATGCACAACACCATTTATAATATTACAAATGGTCACGAACAGTGGAAAAAAATAAAGATTTCATGAAAGGTGATAGAAAATTACCTTTTTTACGTGCAATATTGAATTATCAATGATCATATTGAATTATTATTTAACTGTGATAAACTGTGCTGTGTAAACATCCATTCTCTGAGTACAGACAGTACTTATTTTATGAAGTTTTACCCTGCCAGTGTTATACATCACTCTACTCAGAAAGAATCTCAGAAACGCACAAACAAAATATGATACAAATTGGGTTTTTCATTGTCACCGCACTTCACTTGCATGCATTTTGACAAATTGATGCACAATGTGTGGCATGATGCATGATGATCGGTTGTGTCGGATGGTACCTTGTACACAGCAAAGCTGAAGGAGCTCTTTTTTGCTGCCAGATGGATTCACCTCAGACCCTTTCAAAGGCAGCGACCCCTTCGCAGCAGACGTCTTGTTCCCCGCGTTGAACAGAAGCGCTGAAGACGACTTGGGGAACGTTGGCGAGGAGGCCGACACCAGTCTGTCCTGCGCTGAGAACAAAGCCTCCACTGGAACTCAGTGCTTTGAGTCTGAGTTCCCCGATGAGGACAGTGACATCGAGATCAGCTACAGCAGAGAAGACCTGGACGCCGTCGCCGACGAGTCGCACCGGTTCAAACCCATCCAGAGCTCATCAGAGGAGCTCGGGGCCGAGCCCGTTCAGGGCTGGAGGTCCCAGGGTCAGTTCTCTGTTGAGTCGGATCCCAATGGCTATGAGTTGGACCTTGGGAACATCTCGCCGCCTTCTGACATAGAAGAGCACAGTCTGGGATCTCTAGCAGGAGAGTTTATGACGGAGAAAGCAGGAGAGGAAAAAGAAGGTAGGTTGTTTTGAACGCTATTCAACCTTTTTCACTAGCTGTGTTTCCAGCACCCCTAGCACTGCACAAAGCCTAAACATGGCCATAAAACCTGGTGATGGAAACACCTCCACTTGGAAAAACCTCTCAAACATGGCTCAAAGGTTTTGATGCTCTCATCAGGTGGTTTTTCACACGGATCCATATCGAGGAATATCGCTAAAGTGTTGCGGAAACACTTTTTCACATTGACACGTCAGCAGACGTGATGTACGGGGTCACGTGACCAGTTGACTGACCAGTGAAAATGGTGCGTTATGATTGGACGGAGGAGGAGACGGAATATTTAGTCATCATAGAGAAAAATAGAACAACCATCCTTGACAGCAGACATCATGGAAATGCAGGTTTAGACAAGGAATTAGAGAAGGGGGGGGAGGGTCTCACTGATGATCTTCACACCATTCAAAGGAAACACCTGCAAATCCCAATTGCACTTTGTTGAAATTTGAGAAATATTGCTTTTATTTTGAGAAAACCGGTCCTGGAAACGCAGCTAGTGTCTCTAGCAAATGTCGCCTCTGTTGGTTGCTGCTTTGATACGACACTCTCATCTTCTCCTAGGTGTGAAGTCGGACTCAGCTGGGACTGGAGATGCTTTCACTGAACCAGTTCTGTTGGAGTCGGCTGACATGGAGCACACTGTATTCAGCCAGGAGCCAGAGTGGGCCAACAACTTTGAGGAGAAGCTGGAGAACACTTCAACCCCTCACAACTCAGCAGTGTCTGAAAACCCCTCAGTCCAGCCAGACTCCAATCAGAACAGGGCGCTGGACATGGACCTGAGCTATGAAGACACTCATCCTTCGTCCTCCTTCGATCCGTATGGGTTCAAACTTAGTCCAGAACATTCGAGTCACACCCTCTTGGACCCGGATGAAGCGGAACTGAGCCCAGAACTTGCTGATAATGATTTGACCTTTGACCCCCAGGCCCTCTCTCCACAACCGGATCAACTTGACTTTGAGCTTTATGAGTTTGGCATCACTGCGTCGCAGGTTGCTCAGGACTCGGACCCCTATGGATTCAAGCTGAGCCCTGAACCAGAGAACCAGGAGGTTCTGAACCTCTGCAGTCACGACCATTCAGAGCCAGAGGAGCTGTTCAATTATGGAGACAACAAGCAAATCGAACCCTCCAATGAAAGCCAACAAGAACCCCTGAACCCTGAAAACCAGGAGGTGCTCGACAGCCTTCAGGAAATGAACGTGTCCAACGTCAGCAACCAGGAAGATCAGGATCTTTTCAACACCGAGAACATGGATTTGTGTTGCAATGAAAACCAGGAGCTTGTTGACCCTGATGATCATGAAAACCAGGAGGTGGTGGAAACCTGTCTCGATGCCTCCTTTGAGAATCTACTTGAACCTTGCGACTATGACAACCAAGAAGTGCTCGAACCCGGTAGCTACGGCAGTTGCGATGGGCTGAATTTCTCTCAGCCTGAGAATCAAGAGGTCCCGGGTTTAGATAATCTAGATCTTGGGGTGAGTCAAGATCATGAATTGCAAGGCTCAGGGAACCATGGCAACCAGGAGGTTCTCCCTGAAGCAAACAACAACCAACGCACTGCAGAAGCAGAGGTCAGCGACAGTCCCACCACGAACAGCTCCGACAGCGACGTGGCCTCAGACGACCTCCTCGGACTGGAGCTCAGCAACAGAACCAACAGCAGTGCTGCCCACGGCCTGGTTGAAGATGTTTGTGTGTCTTCTAGGCAAGACGTTGCTGCGTCAAACACCTCCTTCAGTCGTAACTTGCTGGAAGGTGATTTGTCTACAGTCTTTGGGGCCGGAGGATACATCGGCTGTGCTGACGTAGCCGACGACCTGGAGCCTCTGGGCCGAAGACCAGCAAAGCCAGTGAAGGAACCGGCGAGGCCAATGGCACCAGTCAGGCCTCCACGACCCTCACTGAGGGTAAGTTGAGGATCACCAGCTCACAATGGTGGGACTGTGGATTGTTCTTCATTGTCTGTTGTTGTGTTCAAGACCTGGCAGTGACCGCAAGACCAAACCTCTCTGCGCCAGGACAAAATCCAAGGCTTTTTTTTTCGTGCAATTTTAATGACAGTGTGACTTTAGCAATTAGAATAGAATAGAATAGAAAATAATGCCTTTATTAATCCCACAGTGTGGAAAGCATAATTACAATGACTGTTAGTGCAAAAAAGATGGACAATTATATCAATTAAAATAAGGCAACAAAGAAAGTAGGGTAGACAAAGGAAAAAACAAGATATTCCCATTTATTATTCCCATATATATTTTTTACTTAAAAACTGCAGTAAATATTCCACTTGCAATGGGAAACATTTATTCTAAAACTTCATGTCTGTGCTGGAGAGAACATCATCCCACAGTTCTAATGATTTTTAATGGTTTTTATATGAGTTATCTCACCATCATGTTACTATTTTTAGGGCAAGGAGAAGAATCAGTCCAAGATGCAGGGCATCGACCTGAAGTGACCGTCGACAAACACTGGCGCACGAGGTTCCCACGTCAACAAAGTCACACCAAGAGGTACGTGAGAAGAGGAGGATGGAGGGACGAGTGAACTGACCGGTGAGGCGGAGGAGTGGGGACTGTGTTGAAGGAGGGGTGAGGAACGAGACGGATGGATGGTCATTATCCTGTTACTACCACATTTTGATTTGATACATTTTTTCCGTTGTTTGTAGGTTCTAAAAGCTGTTAGGGTGAAATAATGAGCAGGGAAATACTGCATGTAGGTCCGAGTATAAAGGCGTTCTCTCCCTCTGTTGGGCTTCTTCTGTCTTTGAACGATGCTTTTGGGATTGCGTCCACTTTTCTGCCACAACCTCTGGATACCTTTGGAGCTTAGAGTTGGAGCATGTGTGATTGGACTGTCAAATAGGTGTCATGTGTATATAAAGATATCATAGGAAATAATGTACATTCAGTTTGCTTTTGTAGTTTTCAGGTTGTGTGGTCAATTTGTAGGTAGATCTAAAAGAAACTGTTTTTATAGAGAGAAAACACACAATGGTTTACTGCCGTTACCATTTCGAGCCACCAGGGGGTCCCCCCTGCAGTGTCATCCTTCCGACAAGCCATCAAGGCCAATTCAAGAGGTCAGAGGTCACCGGAGGCCCTCGGACCGCTGTCGCAGACAGTTTTCTCATGTAGCGTCACCTCTCATTCAAATAGCGGAGGTGCACTTTGGCATCGCTGCAAGTCAATTAATACAAATGAATCGAATTAGAATTAGAATGAATCAACAAGTCAGTGTCCAGCTCACCCACTGGAAGCCAAGCCAGTGGAACCTGTGTCGTGCCGACGTTTTTTATGGTGAGTAAATGCAATTTTGTGCTGTATCAACAAATAATATTACATTGAAGGAGTATTGATACTGGCGTCAGCTTCCAAAAGAAAGATAACACACCAAGAAAACCAGCAGGGTTTCTGACTGAACTGAAACACTGAATCTTCTGGACGAGTTTCAGACGGAGCATCTTCAGTTGTAGCAGAGCAGTTTGGTTTCTCAGCTTCTCCCTCAGCCCAGCTGAGTCACAACATCTCACCATCAATCACACGACTATTACATCATGGTGTGACTCTCCAGTCAACCCTGGCGTTGTCTTTCCAAGCAGCGGTGGGAGCGTTGCACAGCAGACACATTCAAGCATTGCGAGCATGCGAGATGCCAAAGTGTTCACCTTCTGTGCCTCGGTGAGACGTGACGGCCCATGAGACAAAACTGGTGTCTGTGGTCAGAGAGATCGTCACGCAGCCCATTGGAAGCGAGCACTGATTCAAAGGAGTAATAACAGCAGTATAACATTGCATCACCCAATACTGTGCAACCACATCAATATCGCTATGCTACTGGGCTGCTAAACAAAGCAGTGAACACAGCTGTTCCAGACGTCGCAGTACATGAACTGCAGTAGTCCCGCTGTTAGTACTACTGTAGTACATGAACTGCAGTAGTCCCGCTGTTAGTACTACTGTAGTACATGAACTGTAGTAGTCCCACGGTTAGTACTACAGTAGTACATGAACTGCAGTAGTCCCGCTGTTAGTACTACTGCAGTACAGGAACTTTCTTATGCTCACTGAAGAAACGATCCAGTTTTGACCCCTTAGCCAATAGGAGCAGCTGAACAACTCGAAAATTAATGGTGATTAATCACACTGCTCTCTTTTTTTTTTTTTTATCCTTGATTCAGCATGAAAAACCACTCTGGCGAAATGATGATAAATTATCAGTGAGATTTTAGTTTTCTTATTGAGCGCCGACCATCTGCAAGAGCAGAGCCGTATTCCAGGCGGTGATTTGTAGAATAAGATCGAAGTGTAAATGTGAAATAAGTCAGAATATCTAAACTGCCATTTTCTTCAAATGACAGTGCGTCCTCAGTCTGGTCAGAGCAACAGGGAGCAACGTCGGTCCTGCTAACTTTAAGTTTCTGCCTACCTCATTTATATTTGGCCATAACTGCATGACAACGCCGTAAACACTGTTAAGCAAACGTCCTGTGAAAATTAAACATATGTTAAATGTGTCGTGAACACAAAATTTAAAAACAAAAAAAATCATATCCATATTATGTCACAAGTGTTGCCACAAGGTTATTGATAAGTTCTGTCTCTTTTCTGGCCTTACACACTGTTTACAGTCATCATTTGTATCAGCTGACGGAGCCATTGTGTGGTCCGATGATTTCACTTTTATAAGAGCAGAGTTGAAGGAGGTGCAGATCATTGTGAGATGGATGTTAATTCACACTGTTGGGCTTGTTGGGGCCGCCATTCAGAAGCCTCGTCCTTATGACCTCTGCTCTCCTTGGTAGCAAATAGGGTGAAGTCAGGCCACTACAGGCACCCACCCAACTACCCACCCAACCAACTACCCACCCAACCACCCAAACACCCAACCACCCAACCACCTAAACACCCAACCAACCAACTACCCACCCAACCACCTAAACACCCAACCAACCACCCACCCATTCTGTCTGTTTGTAAATGTTCATTTACTGCTACTTTGTCAAATAATCAGGGAACATCAGGATGTTTTGGCTTTATTTACATTCAGGGGCAACATGTTGTCCATGTGTGATTGCAATCAGTTCACAATGAAAACTGAGAGACTTGGCAGAAAATCAAGGATGTATTTGGTTTTGGTTAGACGTCTGCAATCTGATGTACAGGGATGTCATGCATAACTCTTGGTATTAACAAACCATGGCTGACTGTGGAGATGCATGTATCACAACAGTTATGTTCATCACTCAGTTCTCTATTGAAATCAACAGCTACTTTTTAGAGTTTGGAATTAATTTTTGTCGTAGTTAATAAGCAGATAGAAATGATAATAATACCCAGTCAGTAACCCGGACCAAACACCATCCCTTCCTCACCAGTCTCCCACACTCATTCATCACATCCGTTCATTTATCAAAAACATCCATTTTCATAAGTTATAAAAGGCAATTCAGGATGTGTTCCATTGTGTTGACTGTTTGACCCAGAGGCGTCCTGGTCTTCATCTTCACTAACCAACCTCTGCACCTCCACAGTTTGCTTTCTTCCGCTCTCACACTTATAATGACTTGCTGTACATAGAAACATGTAGCACAGTTACAGCTCCATTGAAATCATAGAACAATGACAATGCAAGGTATTTTTACTCAAAGGTTATACTATGCAGTTCCAGCAGAATGAAATAAAGACATAGGATGGACTCCTCGTTATTACAGTTCATTGTCAAGTTTATCCATGTGGACCATGTTTGATCATATCATCACAATCACTGAGAAGATTATCAGCATTTGTTCCATGGGGTGTTACCTCACCTCTCCACCACCAAAAACAAGAACCTGTAATCTGTGAGATTGCAGGTTCCTCAACATACATATATATATATATATATATATATATATATATATATATATATATATATATATATATATATATATATATATATATATGTATATATATATATATATATATACATATATATATATATATATATGTATATATATATATATATACATATATATATATGTATATATATATACACAGACGTATATACATATATGTATATACTGTACGTACATACATATGTTTTCATTACAATGAATTCATTACAAGCAGGTTTTCTCCATCAAACCACCTGTCAGCTGTAAGATAAAGAAGATGTAGAAGATATAGAAGAAAAAGATGTATATGGACATTTTCATTTGAGGCTGTATGTATGCTAGTGGTTCTATGAAACCGATGTATGCACTTTAACAACCATGGTGGACTTGTGGTGGTACTCAAAAGAAGTTGTTTTGCAGTGGCAAAACCCATGGTTTCATGTGATGCTAATACATTTGTGTACGATGTACGTGTTGTACTTTTGTGAAGTTCTGTGTTGGAAAAATGATAAGATTAAAGTAATCTGAAAATCCCAAATGAAGTTTGGTTTGTCTGTCGTCTGTCACAAGGACCACAACAATACCGTCACAGTACACAGAAATAACCTAACAGACACAAAAGTCATTTTGTGTTAAATTGAATATATTGAGAATTTGATCAAATACGTTTTTGCTTCTCTTCCTTTCGATCAACAAAAGGCCTCAGATAAAAACAATATGACAAATTCAATCAGAACCTGTGTCAAAGGCTGCGGTTAGTTTCAAGTTGTTGTTTTTTTTTTACTTACTCGTCAGTGTTAGTTTGTGATATCTGTGAATGTTAATGCTATATATATGTATATATATGAAAATATCTGTGTTAAATTGTGAGGTTATGTAGATAAAAGTCAATACTTACATGGCATTTCCAGTAGTAAAAACAAATTTCAACTCCCAGAAGTAGAAACAATAAAAACTGAGGGGGCCAGCCCCCCATTTAAAAAACACACACACAAAAACACCTACTTGTAACAGACACACACACACACACACACACACACACACACACACACACACACACACACACACACACACACACTAGATAGGCGCTGATGTTTGAGACATGTGCAGCGACTGCCGTCGTTGTTTGCAGCATTTGCAGCAGAGGATTGTCACCGTGATGATGATGATGAGGATGGTGATGAGGATGAAGAACACGCCGACCCAAGCTCCAACACTCAGCTCTGCAAAACAGTCACATCAGCACCACAGTTCAATGTGTTGATGGGAGTTTGTAAGAACACGCTCTACCAGAAGGTGTCAGTACAGTTCAAGGGAGGCATTGTGTGTTCATGAGAAGCTGTGTGACCTTCACAGAGAAGTTTGGTTTTAGGCCCGGTTACAAAGTCTTTCTTTTCCTTCCAATTGTAACAACACTGGATACATTATATCGAAAAAGGCTTTATTTCCTAATAGTGATTGTCTGAGGCTTTAATAAATACAAGAAGTCACTGTGAGTATGATGTGAGAGGTTCCCTCCAGGTTCTCCAGCTTCCTCACACACTCCAAACACATGCGTGTGAGGAGAACTGGAAACTCTCAATAGCCTGGAGGTGAGAGTGCGAGTTGTTGTGTGTCTTCTATATCTATGTGTGTATTTCTATGTGGCCCTCAAATGTGGCGCCCATGACAGCTGGGAGAGGCTCCAGCAGACCCCCACAACCCTGAGGGCAGGAGGAAACAGGTTGAGAAGGTGGATGGGTGGAAGGATGGATGGATGGATGGATAGATGAATGATGGACAGATGGATGAATAGGTGGATGGATGGATGGATGAATAGGTGGATGGACGGATGGATGGATGGATGAGCATAGAGACTGTGGGTACCTGTCACAGTGCCCGGTGTTGTCTGCGTACAGACGTGTGGACTCCAGGCTCCCAGCTGGCTGGCTTTGGGCCTGGATGGGATGTAAGCGGCCACCATGAAGCAGTACGTCTGTCCAGCATCCAGTTTGGAAATGATGGCTTCACTGAAGTCCGATATGTTGTCTCTCTGTTGACATAATTACAACGCATACATGTGCATGTAAATACAAGTAAATCTTGCCATTATACAATTAAAAACTGTATTTTCAGAAAATCTGCCCAGCACCTTGATCTGTCATGATGGTTTTTAGCTGATTGGTTGAAGAATGCAACAGAAGTAATCTTCAGTACATTCACTTATACTCTTTAAAATGAACATTTGTGGAATAAAAACAACAAATTATATGAAAATCTAAATTTAAAAAAAATGCTGAGGAATGGAATTTGGAATGGAAAAACTTTGAGTTGGAAGCACTGAAGATGAGAACAGTCGAGGCTGAATACTTCACCTTGCCTGTACTTCCAGATTTATAGTAGCTAATCTTGTACTTGAGGTCCTTCTTGAGAATGTCCCTGATGCTGAGCTGCTTCTGCTGGCGATGGATGCTAGTGATGGGGTCTGTGATGTTCACCATGACGCTGTTCTCATCCACAGTGTTGATGGTGAACTTCGCAGCACTGATGTTGCCTGTGGAGATGAGAGGATGTTTTGATACACAAGAAGCATCATATTGTGCTTGAACTAACCGCACATGAAGTTGATCAGAGGATTTCTCTTTAAAATTACATAAATGTTCAGTTTAAGTTTTGGTTTCTTTTTTCTTTATTTGAGGTTTATCAAGATTTCTTTTCCCTTAATTCTGAGGATTGATGCCAGTGCAATTAAGACAAACACCAAAGACAGTCATGAAATTTAATTACCATTAATATTTGTATTAACTTTAAATTGCATTATTTTGAATATTTATGGGAACAAGTTTTAACATTATGTCAATCAATCATCAAATCTAAATCCCCAGTCAGTTCACCATTGACACATCCAAAAAGAAAATTAAAGTACTGTAATGTAATGGACAGCTCCTAGTTTGCTTTTATTTTGAAGGAAACTGCCCCAAAAGTTGTATTTATTTATTTATTTATCTATATAAATATATATACGAGTCTAAAGTGTTCGCTGAGGTTCAAGCAGGTATTTTAAACATCTCACCAAACGTCTCTTTGATAAAGGTGCAAACTTTGACCACCAGAGGGCGCCCAAGAACGATAGCTCGACAATCCCGTTCACAGTACAAAAGTTTGTAAATGTGTACGTTGTTTGATGTTTTTCAACTAGCAGCAGGTTTGCTTCACGTGAGTCTCGTTTTAGGTGGCTTCATATTAACTGAGGGTAATTCCATGCTCTCATTTTAAAAAATGTTAAATGTGGTTAAATGAACGCAATGACCTCAGTGTGTGAAGTAACACAAGCCTCGTATTCACAACAACCCCTGAACACTTCCACCTGAAAGATTTGTGTGGGGATTTTCAGCTGGGCTGCTTTCACGAGCTCTCCTTGCCGGCAAACGTTTCATTCAAAACTGTTGTTTTCCTCCGTGCGTTTGTTTGTTTAGCCGAAGGTGAAACGGGGTTCCAGTCCCCCGTGGACCATATTTGGAGCTGTTGAGAGCAGCTTGTGTCCTTCTCAGAGGAGCTGAGCTCCCTCCTTCAGCTGAAGCCACGCTCCTGGCAGAGGCGGCAGAGGCGGCACCGATAAAACTAAATACATCAGCGGCTAATGTGAGAGGTGGCTGTGGATGACTGAGGTAGCGCTTACTCTGTTTGAAGGGGTTGAAGGGAGGCGAGTACGTGTGTTCCGGATCGCCCTCGTCGTAATCCACCGCCGTCGACAACGTTTTGATGTCTGCAACGTAGGTCCTGTTGAGGAAGAACATTGGATGGGTGTGATTTGGCCAGCGCCTGTCCTGTGAGTGCAGTGGTCATGGTTGTCCTTGTCGTGACCTTCACGGCAGTCGCCTACAGGGGCATTTGTTGGGGGACACAGCGTCACACTGACAACACGCTGTGAGCTACGTCCACTCGAGCAGACGTCACAGTCATCCTCTCCACACTGGCACAGGTGAATTCAATTCGTTCTTGCTCCTACCTATCGAAGAGCGCCAAGCTGTCGGTCAGGTCACAGTGTGGCTCCGTCAGTTCGATGCATTCCTGGATGTCAATCCAGTCGGACTTGTCCCTGAGGACGAGACACACATTGAAAAGGTTTCTTCACGGCCTGCGATGTCCTGATTTGCCAAGGTGAGTCTGCACACTTTAGGTCACTACACACTGGGCAATAGGCAAAACTATAATATTGCCCATTGTGTAAGAACCTAAAGATGAAATTCAAATAAACGTGGCCATGATAAAATAGTTAGAGTTCTGTATAGTTTTCAATGTGCAGATGACTGTTCTATTTATCTATTATGTATACATGTGTCATACATTTTTCACTGGTTAGCCAATTGTGGATATAAATATGCTTTAACACTTTAAAAAAATCGATGACGAGCCAATCTTACGCATAAAAGCAACTGACAGATTGAGAAGATTTAACCATCCAGCATAGCAGTCACATCCTGTGTGTTTGTTCACTCACCATGAGTACAGAACAGTGAATGTGTGTTCGGAGGGCGCCGCAGTCCAGGTTAGGATGGTTTTGAAATCCAAAGACACCCATTTTACGTTCTCTGGTTTCGGAGGAGTTTCTCCGTCTGTGTTCAGGGCACCAAGTTCTGTAAGATCACTAATCCACACTTCAAGTCAAGTCTTACACGACCGACAGAAGAGTTACAGGCATGAAAATGAAGTACACACACACACACACACACAGACACACACACACACACATACAAACATGCGGACATCTGTCACTGTCTTCTTCTCTTGCATAAAGAACTAGAGAACATTGTGTTTGCAAGGCGCAGTCAAACAAAAAGCTGAGTCACGACTGAATGTTGAAGAATTTACTGGCAATTCCTCCAAAGTAAAAGCATGAGCGAGGCGCAGATGTCGTAAACGTGGCCTGACTCATCAGCCAGACATTCTGGCTGCTGAAGTCATTCTAATCCATCTTTACAACTTTATCACCTCTTTTTCTTTCTTTCCGTCTGTCTCACAAGCAGAACCGATCTCTTGTTGTTCAACAAAGTCAATCTGGTCACAGAGGAAAGAACGACCCAAACCTGCACAGCGAAGGATGTTGCGGCAGGAATCCTGCTCCTGGGAGGCAGTATTGTTTGAATTAGTCTCAAAAGTTTGAATGTTTCACCAACAACGTGAGAACCTTCTTGATCTGAGTGTCCCTCAGAGCTCTATGTGACACCACACCCTGATGATCTCACAGAGTTTCTCTTCAGGATCCCTGAAAACGCTGCTCACTCAACCGTTAGCTTTCCTCCTTTTCAAACTTATGTTCCACTATCATTTTTTGTCACTTTTATGTTCTGTTTCTCGGCCACGTGTGCAGTCTCAGATCCGTCGCATTAATACGCACAAGATTCTGGGAAAGGTCTCCCAGCAAACTTTTACACAAGCTGAAAGCTGGGCACTGTAATGAGAGATTATGATCACATTTACCTGCAGCAGTGATGATCCCAGCAGACAGACAGACGGCAGCGTACAGGGAAGCCCTCAGAGCAGCCATGCTTCCACCTTTTCAGCTGTGGAGATTGAAAAGTGGCTCACGCTGACTTGCTTCTGCTCAGCGAGGCAGAGTGTGGGAACGGCAGAGCAGAGAATTGGGGCACTGTTTAGGGTTCCACCTCATTCCGCCTGCTGATCCCTCCCACATGGCTGCCTGGCTGACTGCCTGCTGGTATGCTGGTAGATCGCAGATCTCCTCCAGGATTTAGGTTACACACCTCCATGTAAGAAAAACACAAGTTAAAACATGAGTGGCTGAGGCCTGTGAGATGCTTCACAATTGCTTCCAAAGGTAATTCACAAAGTTCTCCATAAAAATCTTGACAGATGATTTGTTCGTTCATGGCTACAGTTTAAAATCAGAGATGTAATTATGGAGTAGACATTGAATGAATTGACCAATCAGATATTATTGACCTCTTCTCATTGCTGGATCAGCATGAATTACAGTTCACCCTGCAGCAGCACGCAGTTCCTCACATTTCCATGGAGAGGATTAGTTATTAATGTGGTCATATTTTGGGAAAACATAGAGGAAAACTTTGGGAAAACTCTCATGCAGTATTAGTGAAAGGGTATGGATTAGTTTGTTGATGTTGTTTTTGTATCTGCTGAGATTCTGCTGTGGAAGCCAGTTCAAACAGGAACAGACACATGTTGGTAATTACAACCAGGAGCTTCTCCTTGACAACTCACACAGTCGCCAGGTTCCCACACAGGACAGCCTGCCTGGTACTTCCATGTAGACCACTGACGGTCTTTCACTGCAGACGGCTGATCAAGGCAAATTCCATTGCCTTAAAAAGAGGGAGAGTCCCAAATACTCATGGGCTTGTTCAAAATCTAGAATATACTTTTAAATATCCGGCTATTCTTTTCAGTTTAAAGCAACATGGTTTGCAGTGATTTATGCCAATTAGCCTCATCATGTCATGATTAAAAGAAACAATTTGTCGGGGCCTACATGTATCTGTTACAAGCCTGAGCAACAGCAGATGAATCCATGGACTTCTCCTGAGCACAGCACAGCTTATTCTGGGATGTCTCAGGGTCTGCCCCAGACTCAGAGTTATGAAATCCCCAGGAGACTTCTAGACAGTGATTTAGACCAGTGGTTCTCAGCTGGTGGAGTCTCAGGACCCACGTTATTTCACTTATCATGAAGTCGGCACTGGCCCACTTTCTTTACGTCTAGTGAATAAATGATCAAAGTCTTTGAATTCAAACATTTAAAAAGGAGAGGAAACCGCCAACAAAGCCGCAACCCAATCAAAATAGCTCCGCAACCCACTTTTGGGTCGCCGCCCCCCATTTGAGAAACGCTGATTTAGACCATGAGGCAGCACATTAGCCAAAAGCTAATAGCCAGAAATTGGATTTGATTGTGGTTGTAGTGGAAAATAACTATTGTTCTTTGATTTCAGTTATAAATTGTAAACCAAACACAGCCGATTCATAACTCATTGCCCACCATCTCAGTGGTACACTGACAGTGATATGAATTGATTTGAATTGGCTTTTTCAAGTACTGCATGTATCAGTACAGACCCGGCATCACTGCATGCTAGTACATAGACTAGAGGTCCATATTGGAACATTTGGCAGCCAAAAGCCCCAAATCCCTCAGGCTTGGCAATCAGGCCAACGTTGGATCAGCAACGCAGAGACTGGGAGTTCATTTTGGAGTCATGTTAATAAAGAATGTGAAGTGGTGATGGTGGAATTATGAACCTAGTGTTGTGTTTTAACCGCTATTACACACAACACCAGAGACACTCAGACAGAACCATCATCAGGCTGCTCTATTTTTATCCGATTGGAAATCAAAGAAACCTTCCCTGAACTGGGTCACCTGTCAGCTGCACGCAGCTGTTCAGTCACTGCATAAAATAATTCAGTCAATAAAACAAGTTTATAAATATAAATCAGTAGCGGACTATTTCAAGTTTAGGCCATCAGCGATGTCATAATTAGTCCCTAAATTCATACACCTCATATTCCCCTCACACTGTAGCTGGAGAATCCATACAAAATCACACTGACACATTGCATCCCCTTCACATAGGGGACTTAGTGGAGCATTTCAATTCACAATAAGGAAACTAAGGCCACTGATGACTGACTTACATATAAAGAAGGCGATTTCAGGAGATTCCTCAACAAAGTCCACCAAAAGTGCAGTGAGCTCAAACTGTTGACCAAACCAATCCAGTAAACTGCACATCTGCACTGTTTTTTCAATAAGACAACAAGACGATTACTAGACATTCTCTTAAGTTATTAATCAATTGAACACGTTGCTGCAGCTGCTGCGTGAATGCGCCACAGTATTTACATTCTAAATTGCAGATGAGTCAGCAACTAAATCTTCATCTTCTCCTTCAGCCGTCGTGGTGGCACCTGGATCTCCAGGTTGACTTCAGTCTTAAAGGTTCTCAGGTTCTTATCCAGTCACAGGGCACGTATGTGTGACGTTCAGCGTAAAGCAGCTAGCTAAACAGCTAGCTGCTAACTTGCCTTGGCATCACAGATTTGAGATCTGATTGGCTATTGCAATTGACGGTGGTGCGTTCACTTACTTTCAGTGTTGATTCTGCTGGCCAAAGGCAGATTTCACAGAGCCTGGCAACACCAGCCAGCTGAAATATGATAGGACAAAAACTCTACTGTAATATACAACAATGGAAGCAGCGAAACCAAGTGGATATTACACAACGTGAAATAACAACTATGGAGAAAAACTTTGTACATAAGAGTTCTCATATAAACGCGTCCAATCAGTTAAAGTCCTAACAGGGTAATCCAATCACAATAATCTCCATCCTAATTATTAATTTTAGAAATGGCGCACTGGCTGTACTGAGAAGTCAAACAAGATTTGGAAAATAAACAGGAAGAGCTCAATAGCCAAATCCCATGGGCCTGAGTGTCTTTGGGGCGCTTGGGACTCTTATCTCAGCTCTCACTTTAAAAGAAATGTCTTCTTGGAAATGTTTTGCTTTTATTTTAAAACTTTGCCAGTAAGTTGAGCTTTTATGCTGCAAAGTCTTTCTTCCAGATGCTCTTGCTTGAAAATAAGCCTGCAGCTATGACCTTCCTTCCTTCCTGAGAGAGGCTAAGCCAAGACTGCATTCAGTCCATTTCCCTGCTCTGCGTCTATGACTGAATCTGAGCTGAACATCCGCTGCATGTGACACGACAGTAGTGTGAAGTGTCACCAGTCTAAGAGTGGTGCACATACACACATGCAGCCACAGAGAGTGTTCAGTCTGTGGCTTCCTCAGCCACCCAGTCGCTCTCTCTCTCCTCTCCTTGCGTGTAACTGCAGACTCACAGTCACAGGCCCAGTTTCAGCAGGGCTACAGGATGCACGGGGCTTCAGTTGGGCTGAGATGCCAGGCTGAGGCTAATCTAAGATCGAACTCTTACCACCTTTCATCCCAATGGCCTCCATCAGACCTGGCCTGCTAGTCAGCCTGCATGGCTCCCCAGATGGCCACTGGTCCAGCTTCCTGTCTGGATCTCTGTCTTCTCACCAGACCTCCACGTGCTTAGCTTGGTGCTTCGGACTCCTGCTTGTTCTGCATACCATCATTCCTTCCAAATACCTTATGTCCTCAGAACCAATGTCCTCAGTGCCTTCAGTTCTATCTCTGCCCCTCGTACCAACCAATTCTAGTGCTTAACAAAGATTGTCCACTCCGGCTAGTATGGAGCCAGCTAAGTCTTAAGGCAAGTCATCACTTGCTAGGGCCGACATCTGGGACAACAGGATCAAAATGTTCAACACCTGACAGTGGAAATGATCTTCACAGGGATTTGATAGGTTACTTTGTTTCCGTTAATCTCTACAATGTTTTAATCAACTCTTCAATGTCCAAGAACATTGAGGGCATGCCAGGAGGGTACTGCTACGCCTATTTTTAAAAACTATGAAATGTCAATTTCAAGTCACATCCTAAAACTTCCTGGGCTATGTCATCGCTCCAGACGGAACAGAGACAGTGCCCGCCAAGGATTAGATTGGGCCAGTACCCAATAACTGAGAAACAACTTTGGAGATTGAGAGGTTTGTGTCTTTCTTTTCTTCAGACGAGGGTTCTGTTTGTCCTACCTCGACATGCTTCAGCGGAGCTTCCGCCTTCCTCAGAAGTGTCACTTGGTGGCGTGGGTGACTCGTCATGAAAGATAAGACATTCAATTCATAGGGTGGGCCCAAACTGTTGACTGCTAGTGTAGAAACGCTGAGGTCTGCCAATAATGATAATTTATCTCTGCAGTTGTAGCAGGCACAAGCCAGTGTCCACCTTTTGCAAAGCCTGTTTACAGCAAAGGATTGTGTCATGACGGGCATCCACTCCATGAAACCTGTGCCAATGTGAATCATTTCTGCTGTCGTATGTATTACCATTATTCACATTACATCGGATCAGATAAATAAACAAAGATTATCCTGACTAAAGTTCTCATTCAGTCTTGAAAATCAAAACTCAAGGAGCATTTCTTATTTTAACGCTGTCTCTTCCTCCTCAGTCCCTGGAAGTTAACAAGCAAAGCAAAAAAAAAAAAAAAACATGGGACATGATTGACAGGGGAACTGAGCGGTCACTGACAATTAACATCATTTGTGAAAGCTACGGGTGGGCGTAAGAACAGAGGAGGCAGAAATGGGTTGGTGCTGCGCTGTCTATTGTCTCCTTTATGTCATGTGGGAGTCGCGCTGAAGAAAAGCAGATCATGTCAGTTATTAAGGGGGATGCTGGGTGGGTGCACGTTTAGGGCCAATCACATTGAGGAAGACAGATGTGATTGAAGTTCTCCAGAGCCCCTGCTCTATTATTGCATGAAAGGCTAGCGGTCTGAGCCCAGGAGCTAAACTCAGCGCGACCTCTACACCTGGTTTCAACACCACGGCACCTTGCATCCTCCGTTCCCACAGCCCAGTTTTGTATGAGTCAGTAATGACAGCAGCACTGTGTGTGTCACCGGTATTCCACTGTTGCTAGGTAACACTGTGTGCGTGCGTGTGTGCGTGTGCGGTGGGTGCTTCACATTACAACACAGCCACAAAGCTGTGTGAGGCAGTGGGTGAATGTGTGTTCCATTTACAGAATAAACATTCTTTCAGTGCAGCAGGCCCACATTTCCTCCTGGTCTGTTGTGAAATACATCCTCGCCAGTGTGTTGCTTCATCGCGGAGGAAAGCAGTGGAGGAGAACGGCTTCTGAGTCGCTCTCGTTGGGTTTTACATTGTCAACATGCAGTTTAAATTGACAAACCCATTCAATGCTTTTGAACGTTGCCAATGTTCTTTCTGTGTTAACCCCGCATCTCTGTGCTTTTGGTCAAATTTGCACTTCCACCCAAAAAAACAATTCAGAATTGCCGGTGGGTCTATATGTGGGGCTGATCCTGGGTCTAGAGTGGTAACCACTGCAGTGCAGTATGACTCGCTTTTGGAGATTATGAGTCCCAACTTGGCAGTGAAATTGATTTGAGGTCTTGCATCATTTAAATCAAAGCAGTAAGTCTTGCATCCAAGTTGGGGCAAGGTAACATGGACCAATAAGGTATTCTATTCTAGTTTAATTCTAGTCTATTTAGAGCCCATCCATCCATCCATCCATCCATTCATTCTCAATACCCGCTTCCTCCTGCACTCAGGTTTGTGGGGCTCTGCTGGAACCCATCCCAATAGAATTCTATATGGTGAATAGACGTGGACCCAAGCCTGACACGATAACAGATTTTGCTGGACAATATAATAAGTCAAAAACATAATCCAATCAACAACACTTTTAATTCATTGATGTAACTAAAGACACTGAATGGAGTATATTGAGCTTTTGAAGGGAGACAATTTTAGTCCAAAACAAAAGATTTCAGTTTTTGTAACTTTCTTGTTTGCTCAGACTACATGCACACATTGACACATTATGACTGCGTCCTTGCACTAATTTATGTGATTTACTGAACCATCTGAGTACATATCTGGTTAATAACCCTTAATGTAAGATATTCTAGGTAACAGATGTCCTCTCAGCATCTCAGTGCTCTCCTGCAAACACTGACCTATGCCGTCCGAGGAGGCGTCTCGAACTTCGAGCTCTGCTGGCCCTTTAAAACCTGGACGGATCCATTTAAGCTCACGGGGGAAGATTTAAATAGCTTAAAAAAAAACCTGCCAACATTCTGAGAAAGCAACATTAAGGGGCTTAGTTGTTGCCATTCATTGATGAGTGTTCAAGAGAGGCTGGTCACATTTTCAGCCAGTTCTGTCTTTGAAAGTGCGACGAGAAGGCAGCCAGTCGCGGCCTCCACTGCCGTCGTGCTTCTTATCTCGCCCGAATGCAGCAGAGTTCGAGCGGCTGTCAGCCGCGTCAAGCTCGCCGCATTAGTGGAACCCAGACCGGAAGTTGCTTTGATAGCGCCCTCAAAGCTGCTAGCAGCTAACCGCTATCAGTGTTGTTGTCTTATACAGCGGTTGTTGCTTTCCAACGTCTGACGTCACGCATTCTATTCTATATTGTAATATTCTCCTCCGTTCGATGAAGGAGACGCTACACGCATACTGTCCACAACCGTCACTCTCACAGGTTAAAATGTCATCAGTTCCTTTTCTAGATCATTACCCCCCCCCCCCCCCCCCCGCCCAAATTACAAGAATAATCCTCAAACCTTTATTGTGAAAGCAGGAGCCGGAAGCGTTCTTGTTGTTTCCTCCACCGAGCGAGAGGCTGTTGGCTAGGAAGAGGATGCTGTCAGGCCGAACAGACGCACCAATCTAACGGAAAGAAACCGCAGCGGCGGCGGCGGCAGCATCCTTTGTTTTGCCGGCCTGGACACCGAGGTGAGTTCAACTACCGCTGGAGTTGTGATGCTAACTGGGCTGCGCGACATTTGCCGGATTCCTGGGACGTTTGTGAAAGTGCTGACGGCATGCATGACCTGTTTATCCACCTCATCATCCCCGGTCATGTTGTATAATGGCCATTGTTCGGTACATTGACATGGAGATCGCATCGAACGCAAACGGTGCCTCGGAGTCCGCCAAGTGTTTGCGTTGTGCCGTCGCGGTGTTTGCGCCACAGTTTGATTTGGGTGCTGCAGGCTCAGAGCTGGACGCTGCTGTTAGCACACACACACACACACACACACACACACACACACACACACACACACACACACACACACACACACACACACACACACACACACACACAGCCCTTCTGTGCGTTAGCACATCTACACCCACCCTCGCCATCCCCGCATTAGGTATTATTTTTAGTGGGTGGCCGCGTCGTGTGGAAAACCAAAACACTTCTTCATCGTTTAACCGCGATGTCTGGAGCGGAATCTCAACGCGAGCAACTGAAGCCACTGGACACTCACTGGAGTTTGAGTCACCCCCCCTTGAACGTTTTAGGGCTTGGTTAGCGAGGAGCAGCTTGGTTTTCACATGACACTGTCCGCTAGTTCTGTGTTGCCCATCGGTACAACTGTCGATGGCAAATAACAACGCAACTGCTGCTTGTCATCACTAATCTGCCGGTCGGACCTGCTTCTTTCTCTGCGTGGGGAGGCTACGTGGCAGGTTGCGTGTAAAACTCGTAGTAGATTGGATGTATCTGACGTTATAATATCACAGGGACCTCCGCTATGTATTTCTCTCTGCCGACACTTTTCCTTTTGTGTTACAATCATAACCAGAGGTCTGTAACTTCCTGAAGACAGCCTTGCTATGGTTGGCTGATGATGGGACGTCTTGAATCATGATGGAGTTTATGTGTGTCATATATTATCACAGGTTAGACAGATCACGGCTCTATCTGCTCGTCCTGTGTTTTATTGTAAAGCGGTTTGAGCTGCATTCCGTGTATGAAAGAATAAATAAAACTTAACTTACTGACTTACTTATCCAAGGCAGTGGATAAAACTCAAGTCACTTGCGTTGCATTAAATATCTGTAGTTGAAATGTTTAGTGCTGGTGTCGCACCATTGGTTTTCCTGATCTTTATTGAACAATGTTGGTAGCTAGTGGGAATGTTAACAATTAATCCATTAATTGCGATTAAGAATTGAATTGATGAAATCAAATTAGTCGCAATGAATTGAACATTTCTTACACGGGCTGTGAATATCATTGTAACGGTTTAGTGGCAGGAAAGAGCAATTCACCTGTAGGTACTGAGATGGTCGTAATATACCTAGAACAAGTGAAATGTGAGCCATTAGAAGCCAACGTAAAGTCAGAGGATCAATGTTTGGCCTGTTTCTACTCCTCTCTGATGTAAAACTGGGTCACATTGGAGCCTCAACATTATTGCAGGGCATAATAACGCGTTCCCTACACACTTTTCATTATGACATTTAGGTTCTCAGGAGAATTGCTGCTTATCAATTAATTGTTAATCGAACGATAAGGTCAATCAACTAACGATTCATGAAGTTGATAATTCAATTAGTTGATAACTTTCAACCCTAATCCCCAATATTGCTGTCTTTTTCCCACACAGCGTCACTGTCTTAACACCATCTTGAGCAACACTGCTGCGCTATCTTAAAGTTAAGGTTTGTCCTAAACGTCACATCAAATTTATCACACCAATTATCATTTATAGGAATGATCAATTTTACATGTGCACCCACAGTGGTGATGAGCAAAGTATAATGTAGAGTGTGCGTGACAACGCGCTCACTGGAAGTAATTCACATGTGACTTTAGTGCTTGCCATCCAGGAGTTTGATGAATGCACGAAATTAACCCTGTTTGAAAATGAGCCCCGTTTCAGACCCAGAATAATCCAGTTTGATCCATGCAGGACAGAATATTGATTGCTGAGATTATGGAGCTCAGTGTTTATCACAAATGTTTTCCCTGCATGTCCCTGCAGACTCAGTCTTAACTGAGAAATGTGCAGATTGCAGAAAAGGTGCTTAAAACCAAAAACAAACAGTTTACCTACAGTATATACCTAAATGCAAGGCTGTAGTATGGAGTTCAACATTGGCGGAGACGAACATCAGGAATCTGGTTTCATAAATAATGACATAATTACACTGCAAACATTCCCAAAAAGTTTTGATTTCTGTGATTCTTTTTCAAAGGCTTCTTGGAACGAGAGAGTTGTGCATGTTTGAGCGTCACAATTTAGGCCTGAGATTATTCTTCCTGTACCATCAGCGGCCAACACTTTATTATGAGTCGCAGCATATTAGTTGAGAGCAACAGTGTGTGACAGTTGTGAAACCCATCACTGTCTAAAATGACTGTTCAGTACAGGTGGTTGACGACACCCCACAATGTGTTTTTTTTTATTATTTATGTCCATGTTTTATTTATTTTCTTCAAAGTTCTTCTCAGAGATGGGGAGCGGGGACAGTGACACCGCTGCGTTTGCTTTCAAAATAAGAGCTTGTGAGTTGAATATTTCAAAATCAAACATTCTCCTTTGCAATATAATATTTGGGTGTGACGAATGCCCCTGAATCCAATATTGGGGCGACACATCTGTGGAAGAGAAGGTGTTTGGAAGCTATGTGTGCTCATATGATTGCCCTTTGCTTTTCTGGGTGGAACAATGGAAAATGTGTTGTCTGGACAGACTGGGGCTTGTGCAGCCTGTACAGTCAGTACACAGTATCAAGACCTAAAGGTGTTTTTGTTGTGAACCGTCAAGTTGCTCCGAAGCTCTCTGGGGTGAACAGTTGACCTGTGAAACCACCCTCTACCCAATCGTGTTTGGTAAAAGGCTCAACAGTCTCGTTGGCTGGCAGAGTTGCGGTGTGAAAAGATTTTCCTCGACCCAATAGTTTATTAAACAGCAGTAATATGTCCATGCCAGGCGCCTGTTCCCACTGACCGACCTAAAGCAAATTCATATAATAATAGAAACCCACCCTGGGTCTCGACAAGACAAACCTGGGTTGAGTTACTGATTCGATAACCAGCAACGTAATTCCGATTATGGTGACTGACCATTGTCAGGGTAAATCAACCCTGGGTAATCTGAGCGACCCAGAAAAAAATTCATCTCGCTTCGTGACACAGGGCCCGGAATTCCAAGGAATGCTCGAAGGTCATAACGCTCGGTGAGCAGTAACGGCGAGTCACCATCACTTCCGTGGTCTGAAGGACCAAAAGATTCGAAGATCACTAGAACAAAACACACCATTAAGCATTTTATTTTAGTTTTTTCAATTATTTCCAAAACAGACTATTTTTTTATTACACAGTGTTGTTCTGTTTTCTATTCAAGTTTATTATTGTTGTTGTTTTGAAACAGAATAATTAAAGAACATACTATAAGTGGATTTCTCTCTGCGTGATAATTTTATCATTAGTTATATTGTAAAAAAAAAAATCACATCGTTGCCATCGCTTCTTACACAACACTTTAAGTTCTGGCCTGCAAAAATGAAGCCAAGTGGAAACGCTGCATTCCTGGAAATTTGCCAGCCAGGGCATACATGGAAGAAAAACTGTTGCAGGAGTCAGTGAAATGTCTGAGAGAGCAGCTCTGAGAATTCTGGCAATGAACTGGTCCAGTTTGAGGGTTTTTTGCAGAGCATTCCAGTCACAAGCGGTAGCAGACTGAAATGATGCAAGACCATTGGACGTGGAGGCTCCAGCACGTTTCAGTGAATGTGAAGACCAGGTATGCTGTGTGACTGATAAAGGGTGCAACAGGTGATGTAGATAGGGGGGATGTAAGACTGAGAAGGGTTTTGTGGATGAAGGTAAACCAGTGCATGTTCTGACAGGTGTGGAGTGAGGACCAGAGTGATGTGATGTGTGTACTGAAGGAAGCGTTTGTGGCAAACCGGATAGCAGAGTGGCAGAGGGTGTCAAGTTTAGAAGGTACCTTTGCATGCAGACCTGTGTATTATGTCACCATAGTCAAGCATGAGGTGAAGGGTCAGCTCGATGAGGCTGAGTCTGGCAGAAGGTGAAGGTGAGAAGGTTGCAAGTCAAGTGAGTGGTGATCTGGGCCAAGCTGGTGCTGCTCTAGAACAGTGTGTTTGTTTGATCAGTGACGAGGGCTTTATTGTTGTACGATGAACTACAGTCATGCCTTCACTGTAACCACAAATGAACGCCTCGACAATAAGACTGGACTCACTGTACATAAAGAACAATGTCATCACTACATTCTCCATGACAAGGACTCCATCTCACAGGCTAAGTCCTCCTACTACTCTGGCTTAATCAATCCCAACCATGGCAACTGAAGGGAGCTGTTTTCACTCCTGAACAATGTCACTCAACCTTCTCATTCACTCCCTCCACAGATGCACACCACTGCCTTCTGTAACACCCTCGTCTTTTTTTGCTGTCAAAATTGAGACTATCCATCAGCAACTCGCTACCAGCTCTGCTCACAATCCATCAGGTGTCCCCTCTCCAATTACTGTCAGCATTAGATCTTTCTTCCTTCACTCAAATCACTCATCTGGTTAAAACATCCAAATAATCGACCTGTCAGTTCGACCCCCCTCCCAACTACCCTGCTTAAATCCACCATCCACTCTCTGGCCCCTCCTATTACCCGCATACATTCATCTCTCACCACTGGAACTGTTCCCTCACCTCTGACAACAGCTGCTATCACCCCAATATTAAAGAAACCCAGCACAGATCCCAACAACCTCAATAACCTCCATCCCATCTCCAACCTTTGGTTTCTCGCTAGAATTCTTGAAAACTCTCAACTTTCCTGCAATAGCATTCCAGTCGGGTTTCTGCGCTCTCCGCAGTGCTGAAACAGCTCTTCTAAAAATCACCATTGATCTCCTCCTGCCAGCCGATTCCGGTCTCCTTTCCATCCTCATCCTGCTTCACCTGAGTGAAGCACCATCTCATTCTCTCAAAGTCCACGGGGGAGCATCATCATTCATCTTCTATACCCGCTTATTCCTATTCAGGGTCACGGGGTCTGCTGGAGCCTATCCCAGCTGTCTTAGGGCGAAGGCAGGGTGACACCCTGGACAAGTCGCCAGTTCATCGCAGGATGAATGTAGGGGAGCTTGAGGTGTAATTGCTCACTCAGACCACCTGAGGTCTATTGGACTGGAAATCAAAGCAGGCATGGAGCTGTCCTGGTGTTGTCAGCTTGGAGTGGAGCTTGGGAGGGACTATGGTATTAAAGGCTTAGCTAAAATCAATGAAAAACATTCTCACATCCCCCATCCAGCCCGTCATGATGTGTGAAGGTGGTGTGCAGCTCCTGGGAGACAGCATTGTCGTTTGATTTGTTTGGCTGGTCAGCAAACTGAAGTGGTTCCATGGACTCAGAGGGTGAGGAAAATATCTGTGCCCTGATCAGGGCGACTTGGAAGAAACCAGGAGGTTGGAGGTCACTGACTCCAATCTTAGCGAGTCAACGTCTCATTATTTAATACACCCGTGTGAACACACTCAAATAAATGTATCTTGTTTAGCCCCTGAAGCAGATCCACTGAACTAATTAATGTGCAGTAAACTTTTTGATGCTTTGTGGTGGTATTACGACTTTTTGATGTCAGATACGTGTTGAAACTTCCCACTTTATTGTTTTCTGTTTCCTTCCTGTTCTATGTTTTTCTTTTTGTATGCTCATGGATACGTTTGCTTCATTTTCGCATTGATTTGACGAGAACCACAAGTACTGCTGCCGCGGAAAGTGGACTGTAAAGGTCCAATTAGGGAGATTCCCAATCAGTCATTGCGGTGCCTGTGGGTCTTTCTGATTGTGCCGTTGATATGGATCAATATCAGCTGTGTCTCTGGGCCCCTTTATTGCCCCTGGCCAGCAGCAGCTGGTAGGGGGCCCTATGCAAGGGGCTGGGCTTCCTCTTATCCTCGTAAGCTGTCAGCCAATCAGAGGCAGCTGGGATAGTTGCTTGGCTGAGTTTCTAGAAGTGAGGAATGGAAGGTCTGGCCTGAGTGTGTTTGAAGCGTCATTTGCGTGACAGCCATGTTTTAAACTCCTGTTTAGCTGTTTAGAAGTCTGATGCAGAGGGGACGAAAGAGGGTTTTTTTTAATCAGGAGGTCCTGCTCTTCACGCCTCTGTACCCCCACCCTGAGGACAGAGGTGTGAACAGTTTGTGCTGGGGATGGGTTGGGTCCTTGAGGATGGAGGCGGCTCTGCAGTGAAAGCCGTGGAATCAAAGTGATCTTGACAGTCTTCCGCACCCTCTGCAGGTGTTGCACTATCAGACGGGGATGAAGCTGGTCAGGATTCTCTCCACAGTGCAGCTCTAGAAGCTGCCAAGGGTTCTGTGTGACATCCCAAACTTGCTCAACCTCATGAGGAAGTACAGCTGTTGTTGGGCCTTCTTGGTCAGCTTTGGCTGGTCAATGTCCAAGTAAGTTCCGAAATGTTGTGGACACCAAGGTACCTGAAATTTCTCACCCCTTCCACTTGAAGCTCTTGGACATATTGTGGCGTGCACTGTCAAGTTGCGCATACACCTTCCCTTGATCTTCTGGTCTGATGGAGCATTTTTTAAGTTGTGCTGCAGCTTAAAGCACATACAGTAGTTCACATCTTTCATTTGAACGTATTAACTGAGCACATCATATTGATCATGGTTTTGTCTTTTCCATTACGCTCAGTCAACATGTTGGTCGCACCTGTGGAAAAGGTCTAGCAGCCACTGGTCGTCAGTTCGTGTTGTTTGTTGTTTAACAACAAGGAAAAAGTTCCTAATCCCCGGACAGAACTGACGAACTTGGCAGGAATTTCCCTTGACTCAACCATCTCACGCCAGTCAGTGTGTAGCAACAATTCTTTGCGGTCGCTGTCATTTGCAGTGAGTAACACTTGCAGTCCACAATGTCCTTCCAAAGTTGCTAGGTGAAGACGTTATTGGAAAGTTCATTGTTGGAATGTTCATTGAGTTTAAAGGGGAAAACATTGTGGTTTGTATCAACCCTTAACAAGTATGTTTCATTTGCAATATCATTTTCATTGTCTTCTTTATATTTGTTTTTTTGTTTTTTTATCTAATTTTTTCTGTTTAGATTTCAGAGTGTTTTTGTGGTTAGATCAGATCTTCCCTTGTCTGCATCAATATTGTTTAGTAAATGTATATTGCGAAGCAATGCTCAAAATAATGTTGCACAATATACTGAAAAAGATTCTGCACCATTAAATGTGTTGCTTTTGTCTATTTCAGATGGTGTGACTTGATGAGGGAAGACTAAGCAAGAGGTGGAGTCGTGCAGCATCATCCACACCTCCACACTCATATAGCCACCACCGTTTCCTCTCTCCATTCTGCTACCACGCTCATCCTCTCTC
Source organism: Nelusetta ayraudi (assembly GCF_046127955.1). Taxonomy (NCBI): domain Eukaryota; kingdom Metazoa; phylum Chordata; class Actinopteri; order Tetraodontiformes; family Monacanthidae; genus Nelusetta; species Nelusetta ayraudi. The sequence goes on from NW_027466239.1 coordinate 877,730, forward strand.
TCTCTCTCTCTCTCTCTCTCTCTCTCTCTCTCTCTCTCTCTCTCTCTCTCTGTCACTCTTATCAGTCGTTCTATCTTGCTTATAAGTCAGTGAGTAAAACTCGCTGAGGGCGTTTCTCCTCTCAGACCCGGTGGTAAAGGCCAGTGAAATAGATCTCTAGCGCCACAATCTGGTGAAAGAGACACTACTCAGACAATGCAGAAGCATTTTTGAGCACAGCCCGGTCCACAGCCTGAGTCGGGCTCAGTCCCACAGGGTGCAGCAGACGATGAGGAAGGCCAGAGGGATGATCTCTTTCTAGACTTTTCTCTTTTTCCATCTTGGGTCTTCATGTTTTGGGGGACTTCTGGAGCCCCCGCCCTCCACGAACCCCCTCTTACCTCCTGCCACCACGGCCGGCCACCCCAGGCGCCTTGTTGCCATGCCGACAGAGACATTGGCTCCAGCCCTTCCAGATAGCAAGGCTGCTGGCTCCGCGACACCCTTTGGCTCTTCTGTCCCCCTGCGAATACTCAACAAGGGCCCGGACTACTTCAGAAGACAGGTGCTTCAACCTCCTCAACGCAGTAGTTTGTCTGTGTATGCATGCGTGGATGTGTATTTTCAACTAGTATTAAAAAGTCAATTCAGTAAACTCTTATATGATACAATTGTAACTATTACTTCAACTAAGGGACGACTGATGTCAAAGGTTAGACCTCTATGGAAGTGTGGTCTCCACCAGCTGACATGCACCTGATAGACTGTTCACTGTCTTTGTTGTGGATATTTCTGGATGTGCCCAGAAGATACAAATTTAATGACCTGATTTTATTATAATTTTATTTATTATACATTATAGGAATCCGGACATTGAATGCGATTCATGTTTTTCAGCTTCTTTGTTAATAGAGAAAATGTAGAGATATTTTCCAACATATTGCTAAATGTTAGCTTTGAGTGAGCTAGCATTAATGACATGCTTCAACTGAAGCCACTACCCGGGTCATTTCTTTGGTTACATAATCTTCAATGTTTTACTCATTGTTCCACCACAAGTTCTTAATACTTTAGGAAAGTTCCTCCGCTCTGAGGTGCGTACTGCCACCTACTGTTTCGTAATGTGCAACGAGGTTGGCAAACACAAACCAAACTACACAAATAACAGAGTTGTCTTTTACGAAGAATGCAGCTTTTCCTTGAAAGTGCAGTGTTTGGTGAAGGGTAAGAAATAAAAGAAGGGCTTGAAGGTTTTGTTTGTGTGTCACAGGTGGAACCTAATCCGAAGCGCCTCAGTGCTGTTGAGAGACTGGAGGCCGACAAGGCAAAGTATGTCAAGAGTCAGGAGGTCATTAATGCAAAACAGGAGCCCGTTAAGCCCCCCGTCCTGGCCAAACCTCCCCTGGCTCATGCCCTTTTGTCCAAGAGAGGTGCAGGGATTGGTGGAGGAGGAAATGGAGGCGGCGTACCTTTGAAGGCGTCCAACAACAATGCCAAGTCAGACACGTGCGCGACAAGCAGTGGAAGCAGCAAACGGGAGAATCTGAACCTGGAAATACTGAAAAACCTCTTGAACTCATCGTCGTCCCCTGGAGCTGGGTCTGAAGGACTAGGGGGAGGAGCTAAGAGTGCCGTGCTCGTGAGGTCATCAGGGGGAATGGCCAGGAGTTGGACACCATCAGGGTAAGTCAACATTTTGCCATAAGATTCATATTGTTTAAAAAAAATTGATTCCACTTAAAGGTCAAGTGTGTAATATTTTTGAAGAGGAAACAGTGACATCAAGTGGTCACATTTTAGATTGCAGCGTCTTTTACTCTCTCTCCCCCTACTGAGCTTGCCAGTGAACTACGGTGGCCTGCGCACCCAAAGAGCTGTTTCTGAGTCTGGTGGTGGTGGTCCTCAGGGTTCTGTACCGTCCCCCTGAGCAAAGTACTGGAACCAACAGTCTGTTGCTCGGGTGGGAGGGGTCTGCTGCGATGCTCCTGGCCTTTCTCTGGACCCCAGTCTCCCACAGTCCCCTGAGCTGTTCTCAACACCTTGGCCAAGTCCTTCCTGGACGCTGGGTGGAGAGTCCAGCATGCTTGAGCTTCCTGAGGAAGAAGAGCCGTGGTTGGGCCTTCTTGACGAGGTGAAAGTTGTTCCAGGATGCCCAGGAACTTGATGAGATCCACACGTTCCACCTCCTCCCCATGTATGTGGACAGGAACGTGCTCAGTTCTCAAAGACCGTCTACAATCCACAACGATCTCCTTGGTCTTGGTAGTGTTCAGGACCAGGTTGTTGGTTGAACACCTCTGCACCAGGTGCTGGATCTCCTCTCTGTCGTCGCTCTCATCATTGTTCCACATGAGAGCCACTACGGTGGTGTTGTCTGCAAGCTTCACCACCGTGTTTGAGGAGTGGGTAGCAGAACAGTCTTGAGTGAAGAGTTCTGTTCTGCTGTCCGCTCCTCAAACATGGTGGTGAAGTTTGCAGACGACACCACCGTAGTGGGTCAAACAGCTGGATTGTCCACACCAGGCTTCCTTAGAAACATGGCGATACAAGATGGCAGCTAACTGGGAGCAACTTGCTATATGGGTATTCTCACATATATATACGTGAGAGAACCATTGCTTTCATTGTACTGCAATTATACACATCTAATAATGTATTCATGGGCCGTATATTGAGCGTTTACCGATAGAAAAATCATCAGTCAAGCCACATAATACACACTGGACCTGTCGTAATGCATATGATATGTCTTGATGAATGTCATTCAGCACCTGAACCAGTGTGACTCGCAGTGACCTTTGTGCTTCTGTTTCCCGCCACTAGGATGCCGTTAACCTACCGATCTACCATGACGCTGAACGAGCAACTGGCGGATTCGGCTCCCAGTCCAAGCACGTCGCATTCGCTGCGATCCTTCTCCCATTCCCTGAAGGTCCCTCCCATCACCAGCGGGGGGCGCCGCAGTCCTCTGCCCAGGGGGAATCTGAACCTCAGCAGAAGAGTCCTGGATGAGAGGGGGATGGAAGGAGGAGGGAAGGACAAGTCCGGCTCGCCGCTGCCCCCCCTGCTGACGTCGCACTCGTCCTCGGACCTCCTGCGGCTCTGCAACGGCAAGCCGCTCCGCACGGCCCGCTCCAGCAGCTCCTCCGCCCCCCCTCTGCCTCCAAAACCCAATCCGGCCTCCCTCCCTCCCCCGCTGTCGCTGTCCCTGCCTCCCTCGCGTCCTCTCCCTGCCGGTACCGCCCCTCCGCAGTCTCTGACCTGCGATTTGGGCGACCCGTCCGCCACCTCCGCCGATCCCAACCCGGAGCTCGGCCCTTCCGCGACTCGACGCTCCTCACTGCACAGGTCCAAGTCGGATCTGTCGGATCGGTACGCCAGGGCCGGAGCTGACGTGGAACGCTTTTTTAACTACTGTGGCCTTGACCCGGAAGAGCTGGAGGCCGTGGGTCCAGAGAGCTTCGCAAGAGCCACCTCGGACATCGTCAGTCTGAACTTCCGATCGGCGTCGATGATCTCCTCCGACTGCGACCAGTCGCGGAGATCGTCCAACGACGGACTGTCCGATGGGGAGGAGGAAGAGGAGGAGGAGGAGGAGGCTGGGGAGCGCGTCCCGTACGGCATCTCGGCTGTGGAGCGCAACGCACGAGTCATCAAGTGGCTGTACAGCATCAAACAGGCAAGAGAGACTCAGAAGGTCTCCCACGTTTAGGGCCGAGGACCACCAGTGTCATGTAAAAAAAAATCAATCAATAACCCATGGACCATAATAGAGACTGCACTGCTTTCAAAACATGTACAAATTGCTGAGTGAAGGGTTGGAAGTCAAATTCTGGAAGGTGTGCCGTGATGTACAGAAGAATAAACACAGCTGGAGCTCTGAAATACTGAGGCTTCCAATACGACCTCCCCTGCCGCAGTCACACGCTGCTTTTACAACAACGCTGTTAGAAGCCTCAAGGACTTTGTCTGGACTGAAAATGCCTTGGCACAAATTGGAAACACTCAATGTGAGATGGCTGTTGTGGCAGTGCAGCTGACTGGGGGTGGGGGGTATGGCCCAATAATTCTTTGTTTGTCCAACCCAACCCAAGATGTTCACTGAAATGAAAAACACAGTATTCTCAATGTGTGTGTGTGTGTGTGTGTGTGTGTGTGTTTGTGTGTGTGTGTGTGTGTGTTTATCTGAACCATCATACATCATCTCCCTTTGTCTGTAGAGCAATATGAAGATGTTTCACCTTGAGCAGCAGTGCAGTAGTGCTGCAGTGCTCATCACAACATCACATTTGGGCCACTTTCACTCTCATGTCATATTTTAAACTCCTCCCTCACACTCTGCCCTCTAGACTTTATAATGCTAGCGCATTGAAACTCTGAAGGAGAGCCAGGAAGGTGAAATGTGACTGTAACTCAACATCACATCACAACACAACACAACTCCTCCCCACTACAACAACTAAATGCAGCTTGCATATTGTGTAACCTGGCTAGCTAGCGCGACCAACGCATCTTCAAAAGGGAAGAACTTGTTCTTCCTTTCAAACACTCTCCTGCCGGCAGACGCTAATTCCGGTAATTTTTGCAACGTGACGCTAGAAATTTGAAATGTGGAAGCGTACATGGCCGCCAGCGGCCAACGTTCACTTTGGCAGGTCGTGTTCTACTTGAAAGGTGCTGCGCTGCACAGCAGTGATGCGGACGTTTCAAGGATTTAAACGCTGGCTGGTGTCAAAACATTGCACACGCCAGTCCAATCCAGGACGCATTCACAGCACTTTGTGTTTTCCACACTTTATATGTTTACAGCCTTATTCCAACATGGATTCATCTCATGTCGTTTCCTCTAAATTCCACACCAAACACCCTATGATGACAGTATGGTCCTTTAAAAAAAATTGAGCACCATCATGTTGCAGGGTCGTCTAGTCGGGATGACGGGAAAGATGAATGCAGCAACACACAGTAGCTGCGTTTCCAGTTGGGATTTGCAGGTGTTTCCATTGAGTGGTGTGAAGAGCACCGGCCGTAATCCTGGTCAGATCTGGTGCAGCCAGGCCCCACTGTGAGGATGGAGGTCGTGGATGTATTGTAAGAACTGGATACCGGACTGGCAGCATGGTGGCGTGTCGATTATTCCCTGTGGCCACTCGAGGTACTGCCGCAAAAAAATCCCATAGGCCCAAAAGGCATTTTTCCCATAGACAGCAAAAATAAAAGCCTTTAAAACAGCTGACAGGACGACATTCATAGCAAATCTTTCTATTGTAGATTTTTCACTGATGGTCTTTTAGTCGTTGCTAAAGGCCAGAAAATCATCAGAACAGAGTTTATTCCCAGCGAGACGTCGCCACGTCGTAGTGCTGCTGTGTCTCGGCTCGCTCTGACGAGTCTGTTAGTGACCTTCTCCAGAATCCTTCTGATTGGCCAAATAGATCATGTGACTTACAGAGGCATGATGGGAAGTGACACTACTGCGCATGCTCTCTATGGGACTCATTAATGCAGAAGTCAAAAACTTTTTCGCCCTGGGTGAGCAACTGCATTGCAGTGAATGGGAGCCATCCTGGAGTCTGGAGGCGTAAGGTTGAGGTAGAAAACATTGTGCGTTTTGGAGCAGCTATTGGAAGTGAACTGGTCACGTGACCCCGTACGTCACGTCCACTGACGTGTCAATGCCAAAAAAGTGTTTCCATGACACTTTAGCAATATTCCTCAATCTGGATCCATCAGCAGGTTTTCATGGCCATATTTAGGTTTTGCAAAATTCAAGGGGTCATGGAGACACAGCCAGAAACATCCTGGATGAAAGGCTACTCTGGACCTCAGACTGGGCTGGCAGTTGGTCCTTAGGCCGAAGCATCAAAGCAGTGGCTTCAGGACGACTGTGAAGGTCCTGCAGTGGCCCAGCCAGAACCCCTCACAAACATCTCCAGAGATAATCTGAAAATGTCTGTGCAGCACCGACCGTCCCCGCCCAGCCTGATGGTGCTGAGAGGAAAGAGGCCAAACTGTCCAAAGGGTGCCAAGCTGGCAGGATCATTTTCTAAAGGAATTCAGACTGTAAATGCATTTACACAGTACAAAGCCAAGGCTTTGAATACTTCTTTTCATATGATTTCTCAGTTTTTAATTGTTTTTTTTTTTATACATTTGCAAAAAATGTAAAACAAAAAAAATGACATTGTCATTATGGGGTGTTGTGTGTAGAATGTTGAGGGGAAAAAATAATTGATTCTATTTTGGAATAAGGCTGTAATGCCAGAAAGTGTGGAGGGGAAAAAGGTGAAGCAGTTGTTTCAATATGGAAACCATTTGGAAGAATACTTGACAGTTCAGCGCTAACATGAAATATTACATACAGACACATAATTAACAAGCCCTCAGTCTGCCTTCTCCACACAGGCTGGAGAGTAGATGATGCTTTTCAACCACAGTGTTGATGTTGACCATCACAAAATCACTGCCAGGCTCGTCCTCCCTCACCTACCAGTCATTCCCAGCAGCTATCCATACCTTCTTCTTCTTCTTTTTTTTTTTTTTTAACATATAATTTTATTATCTATATTTTTGGGGGCGGGTATTTTTATTACCTCTGGTATTAGTTCAAATGCTAATATGGATGTGACCTCAGTGTTAACCTGATGAAGATCCACACAAATGGTGAAACAAACATCCGGTCCATTAAAACCCAACGCAGGGTTTGCTGATGACAGCATTGATTGAAGGCAAGGATCCAGGAGAGCTGCTGGGTTCCTCTGGTGCGCTCCAGATTGTTGATCCCACAGTTGCAGTGTGTGAGTCCGCTGAGGCACTCAGGAGGACTCGTGCAATTCGAAGCAATTCGAATCGCTTAAAAAACATGTTTCGACCAAGATGGCCGTCTTCGGGCGAGCTCTCCAAATCCAAATTCTAATTCTGATCTTATTGAAAGATAACAGATCAAAGCTGTATAAGATGTTAAAAAGGTACGAGATGAAAGCTTCCGCAGGCTGTGACAGATATGGAGGCTATCACACCTCCATGCAACCACATCGACACACTTTCCCCCCCGCTGGTTTATCCCCTTTTATTTCCAGCCAACACAAACGAGTCACAAATCATTGTGTTGTCTGTGTAAAGCAGCAGTAGATGTTTGTCTGAAGCTGGTTATGATGCAGGCAGGTGAAGCTGACCGACCGATGTGAGTTAGTTTGTCATTGGTCAGAGGTCATGGCTGTGTTATCAGTGACTGAGTCCTGATGACACCTGGCCCGATCTTCTGGAAGGTTGCAATGTTTTCATCATCTTTTCAGTCTAAATTACACAGGAGTGGGTATCGCTCCAGAGATCTTCTGACGTCACTGCAGATACTTCGCTGTCACTGCCCTTTTCCACTGGATTCAGAAGCTGCGTTCAGACTGCCAGCCCAAATCCGATTTTTAGCCCATCCAGATTGAAACCTGGTGGCTCTTTTGTAGTGTGAACAGACACAAATCACTTCAAATCCGATTTTTGAACGTATTGAAGCCACCTGCTGGAGGAGGTTTCAATGGCATTTGGTCAGATGCGTCTCAGTGTGAACGGCTCCAAACACTGCGATGGGTTCTGACTGTCCGTGACACCACTCTACACCACGCAAGAGCCAATGCGTCAGAGCAGAGAGCGCCACCAGAGGGCGCCAGTGGAGGTGCGGAGCTGTAACGTCAGGGAGCAGCAGTCAGTCCCTGGACAGAGGAAGAACCTCATTGGCTCCTCAGTGTGTGGGGAGGTACAGTTGCTCCATTCAGCTGCAGGCCAGGTGTTGCTGCTACAGAAACCTGTCAGGTGGCTCAATGATGTGGCCCAGTCTGAACAGAACCACACCCCATTTGGACACTGGCTGAAAACAGTGTGGACAGTCAGCACTAAAAATCAGGTTTGAGAAGGAATCAGATTTGAATCAGATTCACCTGCAGTCTGAACGCAGCTAAAGTTCACACTTCTCTTTTCCTAACAGTTGATGTTGCACATCAACATGGGTTTTTTTTGTTGCCACTTTGGGGTCATGGTAAAAAACGTTGTGTATGGACGCCTCTCATTCTATGCTGTATATTCACTGAAAGCAATACAATCAAAGCAGCCTCTTTTGCTGGACATATCAACGGATGGTGCTGCACGAGACAGCAGACGTGTTCTCCAAACACAACCAGAACCTGAAGTTGGGTCAGTTGTTTCCAGTATTGACCTCACGATAGAAAAGATCTGAACGACATTCATGGCCAACACGTCACCGGTCTTCTGATCTCACTCGTCTTTATCTCTCCTCTCTGAAAGACGACCACGGGGAAGAGCCCGTTGTGATTGTTCTCTTGCATGTTCCGAGATGAAAAATGAGCCTCGACCTCCAACGTCCATGTGATCTGTCCACGTGTCAGCTTGCTGCTGACACGTCTCATGGCTGTAAACCCATATTTCTGTGAATGCAGCGCCTTACTCTGTGTCTCCCAACTGTGTGTGTGTGTGTGTGTGTGTGTGTGTGTGTGTGTGTGTGTGTGTGTGTGTGTGTGTGTGTGTGTGTGTGTGTGTGTGTGTGTGTTCCACTTCTACCCAGCCCTCAACCAGTGGTGCAGGTCTGCTTCAGTGTGTCAGACAGCAGCAACGACCGGGCTAACCTCCCTTTACAGCTTAGACAGTATTCAGCGTGTGGTGGCTGTGCAAAGCACACATTCTGAAGACGCGCAATGATTGAACTGGAGGCGCTGACTCGAGATAAATGCCAACTTACTTCCCGTAGAAATGCTTCAAGTCTTGGAAGTATTGAAAGGTCCAGCGTGTCAAATTTGCCTGAATTTATGATTTTGATATCCATACAACACACTACTCATACACCACCAGTCAAAAGCTTGGACACATGCTTCTATACTTCTTCATTTTCATGACTGTTGACATTGTAGATTGTCACTCAAGGCATCAGAACTATGAATGAACACATCTGGAATATGGATTCAACAAAAAAGTGTGGAATAACTCCAACCAGTTTTATACTTTAGATGACCTAGAACAGCCACCCCATCATAGAAAATATATAGAACATCACATTTAGGCATCGAACATTTGTTTCTTTTGCCACATTAATCCACATATCTTGCTCATATGTTTGATGTCTTCAGTGTGGATCTACAGTGTAGAAAGCAGTCAAGATAAAGAGGAAGCAGGTGTGTCCAAACTGTTGACTGCCGGTGTAAATACAATATTAAAAGTGTATACGTGCAGTAAAATGAAAGTCATTTGGACTTTGGAACTATCTTACATGTTTATGAGCATGCTTAGAGCAATAAGGGTCGTGCTCCTAGTTAGCTCCCACCCTATTTCTAAAGAAGCCTACCTGACGGCGCCCTACATACGAAACACGCTGTCAGGTGGGCTTCCGTAGAATTTTACACACTGGACCTTTAAATAATCCAAGTACAATCCAGTTCTGGAATTGTTGTTTCACCTCAGTTACTGAGTCAAGCCAAGTGACTGTTTCCAAACACTCCAAATGAAATCAGGAACAGAATCCACTTCCTGTAAAGTTCCTAAAGAGGCATTTTTCATGCGGCTGTGGAAAAGATGTAACATTGACAAATCAAAGCGTCCCGTTCAGTGTCGTCAGTCTGAGTGTTCATCCTCCACCTCTGGAGCTCTGCTGTCTCCTCATCCTGACAGTGGCTGAGATGATTGATGGACCAAGATCAGCCTTGGATCAGTGAGTTCAGTGAAGTTGACCCAGTGTGTCGCCCCCTGCTGCCCGCTCTCAGGACTGTAACCAGCATGTTCCTGTCCAGTGCCCTGCGTGTCGTCACCGTGAAGCTCGTCTCCCCTCAACCAGGAAACCCTTTGATTCCAGACAATGTTGTCCTCTTCTGGCAGCATCATGATGTGTCCATGGTGTTGCTTTTCTATCTTTCAATCAACCCATCGAGTGCTTCTGTGCTTTCTTTTATTTTCTTTCCTGTGTGTAAATGCTGTAAGACAAGTGTAAATATTTGGTTTTCAAACATTGTGTTTTATTTGGGCTGTTCTCTGCGTCGGAGGTTTTTCGTGTCTCAAAGGTTTCTGCCTTCAGTTCAGTTGTGAGCAGACGAAAATGGGGCAGAATTGTTCCTGGGACTCCTGAGTCTTCTCTTGGTTTTTACGTTGTTTATTTGAACTTGTTTTGTATTGTTTCTTGATGTGGGAAGTGTTTTCTTGCTTTTTTTTTTCTTTTTTTTTAAGAAAAAAAACATTTTAATTCGTTTTTTGATTTTCTCAATAAATGGCTTATTGTGCCATCTCAATAATGATGCCCCTTTTTTGGCGTTTATTCCTAAAATGAAAATTTGTGGTCTGCCTATTAACTCCATAAGCTCTCCTTTCTATTTGACCTCAGCACTGTTTCCCACAGTGTTAGATGTTAGTTGTTAAAGAAGACAAAATAGCCTTAATGGCCACTTGCACAATATATTCAAGGTGTCCATGAAGCTATTATGTGTGAAGCTACCCTGTGTTCAGCGGTGAAGCTTCTCACCGTTATCCAGTATGCCAAGATCTAGGACAGCTTACTCAAGCGTTGTGGATTTTACTTGTGGTGTAAAATACTGTAATCTTTTCCTACATACTGATAGTTGAGTGTTGAGTAGTGAGAGATTGAAATCCCTCCCCAAAGAATACTGAAAAAAATTTAAACTTGTCTTCATTAAGATCATAAACACCAAGTTTTATTCCCCCCCTCTTGAGGTCTCGTGTCTTCTCAATTCATCTGGCAGTAGGGGCAGTAAAACACAAAATGTCAATATCTGACTATGTACATTTATATTTAAGATATTTATTCATAATATTTAGGCGGAAAAGCGGAACAGGCAGTTCTTCTGTACCAGACAATATACCAGAAAAGCACAAAACACTGCTAAAATATTGCACGTGAGTCCAGAAGTTCTGCTAAGTTGACCACTTTGTAAAATTCAGTTGTTGTCTTGTCCCACTTGTATTGTTGTGAATGCTGCCATTTGTTTCAGGCCGGCACCGTTTTCCTCCCACGTTGTGTAACACTTACATGACGACTCGATGTGCTCCGCCACCTGACCTGGGTCCCTGAAGCTTGAGTTCGGAGGTGTGACGATGACGATGACGATCCCAGGGGGGTGGCGACGATGAAGGTGCTCTGCTGAGTGACAACATGAATCCATAAAACAGTTCACCCACTTTGTTTTGGCGACTGCAGTCGTTCTCTCGGACTGTTGTGGTCGAACGACAAAGCAGAACACAGGTGCACACAAAGCAAGAACAACACTTCCAGTCAGCTGAGCTGGGTGCATTTGGCACGCAGGTAAGTCAGTTATTATTATTAAATTATCATTAGACAGTTCCATATGTCCTGCACTGTCATGCTGTGAATTTAAGTAAAAAAAATATATCCTAAATCTGAATAATTTGTTAGTGGTTTTGTTTTAATTCAATTTAAATGTATATCCTGCGTGTGCAAGATTACAAGGAGGCTACTGCATCCATTCATTCATTGTCTGTGCATTTGTTGCGTGTGAATTTGTCCTGCATTTGTTTCAGTGTGAAGACGCGCAGGTTGCATTTGAGTGTGTTGAAATTCTTATGTTGAGTGAAATGCGTTGATCCCATGCTTTGTGTAAAGTCAGTGACTGCCGTGTCGAAAGAGGCTGATGATTATTTATATGTTTTTATTCATCATTACTCATAGATATTTTTTTTCGTGTGTGTGTGTGTGTGTGTGTGTGTGTGTGTGTGTGTGTGTGTGTGTGTGTGTGTGTGTGTGTGTGTGAGAAACTGGAACGTCGACTCATGAGAATGAAAGAAAAGATTCAATAGATTCAAAACATTCAACTCACTTTGGACTGGCAGTGTACATATATGCTTAATCTGCGTTGTATCGTACTTCCGTCGTACTTCCGTCAATAAAAATAAGCGGCCAATCATCAGCAGCCCCTGTGATCACGTGACGCGACAACCTTGTGAAATGGATGGATTTATAAACACACGGGCTCCATTCACTGTATAAATCTCCTAATATGATTAATCTTTGACCTAAATACTGAATATATATTTGTTTGTGCATATGTTACGCAAGCTGCGGTAAAACTACCACGGGACCCAGAATGCATCGCTGCATGACGTCACCACTGTCAGTTACGCATGGTTCTACATCCAGGAGAGATTGAATTGACCTAAGGACGCGGCCGCCGACAGACTCGATCATTGTGGCTGAGATTGCTAAACACCTCGTGTTAAAGTAAGTCACAGACAAGAACTTTGCCCTCAGAACCGAAACGCCGCTGCGCAACAATAACCGCTGAGTGCGCGAGGCTGACCAACATCACCGGTGGTCCCCCCCCTCGAAATTACCGCATGTGTCGAAGAAAACATTCGACGGTATTTGTGGGAAAATTTTCATTTATTGAAGATGAATCAGAGAGAACTCAACGTTTTTAAAGACATCAAGGCTTCGAAGAGATTGTGAGATAATATTGGCCTCAACTGTAAATACAGGAGCCCCCCAATTATCATTATTATTATTTATTGTTATTATTTGTAACTGGTAGTTATACTATCGCAATACCATCCAGGACTTCAGTGTCACTTTGTTGTGAAGGTATAAAACATTATGATATTTATTATGTTTTGCAGTGCCTTATAAAGGCACTCGTAGTGCCTTATAAAATCGAGCTTCAATAGAAAGCTTTACCAATGTTGCTTTCATGAACATTACAAACTGTGTTTAAAAATATTGATGAATCCAGACAATTATTACTGGTTGTGCCGTTTCAGTGAATCTAGTGAATGACTCGTTTGACATGCGGTCCCTAAAATAAAGTTACAACATTCAAATGCTAAACTGCACTGAGAAATGAACCACCAATTCAGTTTTGCTGGCACAACAGTGTGTGTGTGTGTGTGTGTGTGTGTGTGTGTGTGTGTGTGTGTGTGTGTGTGTGTGTGTGTGGTCACTCAATGAGAGGACACTGTTGTTGGAGTGATGAGCAAACATCCAATCAAAGGTCTCTGTTCTTCCTCCAACACATCAACACATCGGCAGGAAGAGGAGTTTGTCCTCTTGCTCTCCTTCCCGCCTTATTTCTCTTTATCTATCATATCTATATGTGTCAGCTGCTTGTATTGGCCCAAATCATACAGAGGGTCCAGAAGAAGAAGCCAGTCAGTTAGGGCTCCTCCCTGACAACCAGTGAGAGCCAATCAGAGAGGAGTTGATCCCATATAAACTCAGTGTGGGGTCAGGATCTTAGGTTCTCCAGGTGACCGACTTCTTCCTGGACAAACCAACCAACACAGGGGTGATAAATAATAAGAAATTCAACAGAATTAAACAACTAATTGGATGAATGTGGAATATTCATGCTTAGACTGGGGAAATAGCTGCCACGCCGCCTCCTCGACCACTAGCTGGCACTATATGAGGTTTCATAAGGGCTGCAGGTGAATCTGATTCAAATCAGATTCCTTCTCAAATTCAAATGGGATGTGGTTCTGTTCAGACTGGGCCACTTTATTGAGCCACCTGACAGGTTACTGTAGCTACGAGGTGGGAGCGGAGGCGTGGTCCAGCGTAGCGTGTAGTGTGTGACATCACATCATTGCGACAGCGGCACTTGTTGCGATACCTGGCCTGGAGCTGGGCTTGAATGGAGCGACTGTATCTGACGAGCCAGTCCCTCTGTCCAGGCACTGACTGCTGCTCTCTACTGCTTCTGTCTGCTCCCTGACGGTACAGCTCCGCACCTCCACTGGCGCCCTCTGGTCGCGCTCTCTGCTATGGCACATTGGCTCTTGCGTGGCGTATAGAGTGACGTCTCAAACAGTCAGAACCCATGGCTGTGTTTGGAGCCGTTCACACTGAGATGCATCTGATTGAAACCTCCTCCAGCAGGTGGCCTCAATCCGTTTGGCAAAAATCAGATTTGAAGTGATTTGTGAGCGTTCACACTACAAAGAGCCATCTGGTTTCAATCTGGATGAGCTAAAAATCGGGTTCAGGCTGCCAGTCTGGACGCGTCTTTAGGCTAACATGTTCATCTTGACAGCCATGTCTCCGTTCGGCCAAAATGTTCCATATCATGTTGACTTATCAAATCGTTCAAATTGAATTTGATGATGGTTAGTGACCTAATATTTAGAGATCTAACTCTCTTATTGATACAACATAGTTCGCTGTCATTAAGTTAATACAACCTTTAAGTAAACCTTTGTACCAGACTAAGGTAGTGTTCTAGATTCAGACACAACTTCTATTGGATAAACTGGCTCAGGTGTATTTGTTTGTACTTGTGGTTTTGTTTTCATCTACTGATGTTTTTCCTTATCATAAAAAAACAAAAACAAAAAAACATTCAGCATTTCTTGTCGGGAAAAAATTCCCAGCAACATTATGACAGGGCCCCAGTTTGATGTTTAGGGGCCCCGCCTCCAGGCATCTGTAGTTGAATTTCCTAGCCTTTGTTCTGGACCTGCAGGATGTTGGGAGCCGTGGTGGTTGGGATTGGAACAGCTGGAAGGGTGAGGATCAGAGACATGTTGGCTGCACCGCCTGGCAGTCCTGCAGAGAAGATCACTCTCAGAGGATTCGTATCCAGGTAACACTGGTACTCAACACCTGACAATAAAACACTGCATTCACTCATAATATTGGACACAGTTGTCACAACACTGGCACAGACTTGGTCGACATAACAGAAGAAAAAAAATGATTTGTCTGCTATCTGGAAGCACTGGAATATTTTTGAAAGAAATTCAAGAGCTCATCTAGATAAATAAAAAACACAGTGGATTTTGTTTATAAGACCCAAAAACACATCATGACTTGGGACTTTGAAATTTGATAGAGGCCACATCACTGGATGTGGAGCAGGAAGTCGTAAACTTGCAGTTGTAGGAGCAAATCCAGGGCTGGTGGGTTCTACAGTGTACCAGAGGGGGGTAGCGGAGCAGCAGCAGATGGATGGAGTGTTCTGGTGAGCCACCTCATAGGAGGAGACAATCTATCCTGGGATATTATGTAGAAAACATGTTGCTTTAATGTCAATGGAAAATAAAGCAAAGCAAAGTTGCAACCAAACCAGTGTCTTTGAAGCCCCACCAGGGTGTTTAGCTCTTAGAACCACCCAGAACCATCTGGAACCATCCAGAACCAGCAGGATGTTTAGCTCTTTATTGAAATGACTCTGAAAACACTGGAAACATGGAGGAGATACAGCTGTTTGATGACTGACTGACTATTAGTTTGATTTCTTCAGTAGCGGGCCGGATTAAAGAGCTTAACGGGCCGCATATCAAAAATAACCAGAACATTGTTTTGGGGGGAACTGAGTTGTTCGTCCACTCTTGTAACAAAATCAACTTCTTTCTATTTATGCTTCAATTTATTTCAGCATTCTTTTGAGTCTTTTTAGACAAATTTTACACACCAAAAAAATCATTTCAGCCATAACACGTAGGAAAAAAACTACCTTGCATATCTGTAGTATCAAATTTGACGCTTCTCAACATTACACCTTCTGACCACCAGGAGGAGCCTGGCGACGGAGCAGGGCGTGAGCCAGATCTCACTGGAGGAGGCTGTAGCCAGAGATGACATCAACGTGGCCTTTATCTGCACTGAAAACGCAGCACATGAGGACCTCATCCGGTGAGAAGAAGGGTGTGGAGATTCTCAAGTGCGGTGTTATTCCAACTGCCAGTTCCTCGTCTGTGTTGTATGACCATCGTGGTTATACAACATGAGGTTAGACCTTCATCCTTCGGAGCCAAGATACAAAAACGGTGATGAAAACATTTTGCGGATCATTTTGGTTGGATGTTGACGTGAAGGTCTCACTGCCAACTGCACATCCCAAGCAGAGGCTGCATTAACCGCATGTTTTCCCTCAGTAGCTGCGATTCCATGACCCCTAGCACTGCACAAAACCTAAATATGGCCATGATAAAAACTGGTGATGGAAACAGCTCAGCTTGTGATTGGACGGAGGAGGAGACGGAATATTAGTCATCAAAGAGACAATAATAGAACAACCATTCTGGACAGAAAACAAACAAAAGCAAACGTAATTCGAGATTTGATGAGAATTACGGCTGATGCACTTCACACCATTCAATGGAAACACCTGCAAATCACAGTTGTACTTTGTCGAAAATTTTAGAAATGTCACTTTTATTTTGGGAAAAACTGTCATTGAAGCGCAGCTATTGATGGGGGATTTTTTTTTTTTTAACGGTGACTGAAAAATCTGAAGGCCGTCAGTCAATTTGACAGGTTGCAATTCACACCCCTGACCACTTGGAGGCAGTAACGAGCACACTTTCTCAACCGTAATGAGAAAGTGTAGCGCCACCTGTGATCCCAAGATGCAAATCTTCCACTGAAGCTCTTCTCCAAGGTGAACCTATAGAATAGAATAGAACAGAACGGAAGACTTTCTTGTCGGTGGACATTGATACATCCATCAATCACACAGGATTGAATTGCCTTGTTCATTAGTGAAGGATCTACGTTCCCTCTTCTTCTTTTGATCCCTGTAGGAAGTTCTTGCAGGCAGGGAAGCACGTCAGTGTGGAGTACCCCATGACCTTGAACTACACTGCTGCTGTGGAGCTGTGGAGCTCTGCTGAAGACAAAGGTCAGAGTTCAAGCACATTCACAACATGTTTTCCAGTAAGTTGATAGATTCAGGAGAGAGAAAAGTGTTTCCCTTCACCCTCTTTAAAAAAAATATAGACCTCTACCAAAAGAAATCATTGTTGCTTAGTCCTGACCCGAGAGGAAAGGAAATGCTAAGAAAAAACTGTTGAAATTCCACTTTTTTCAATGAATGAATGAATGAATGAACGTGTCTCTCACATTTTACAACCCATTGGGGCCCCATCAGTCAAAAAGTTTGCTCACCTTGTTCTAGGTGATCTAGGGTTGGTTATAGGAGGTTCTAGGGTGGTCTGGATGGTTCTGTAGTGGTTCTAAGTGTTTCCTCCTATAAGGAGGCTCACCAAAACACCCCATCCATCTGCTGCTGCTCCGCTACCCCCCTCTGGCACATTTCAGAAGCCATTGTGACCCCAACAGTCAGTCAGTCAGTCAGTCAGTCAGTCAGTCAACAGTTTGACCACCCGGCCATAGACTTTCTCTTTGACATATGAACACAAGTCCCCTCACATCTGCCATGGTTTGACGTGTGTCAGGTGTGACTCTCCATGAAGAACACATTGAGCTCTTTTCAGAGGATTTCAAAGTACTGAAGAAGGAGGTGGAGGGAAAAGTCCTTCAAGAAGGCACTCTTCATTTCACAGGTGAGAATTTGAACAGGAAATAACACGTTTTCTTCTATTTTCTGTGGTCGTAATTGTTTGAACGTGTCACAGAACTTCTGCATCCTGGAACAAATCATTTGAACGTGTTTCTAGAACATGCATAAACATCACCGTGACTTGCTTCCAGGGGGCGCTCTGAAGCCTAGTTCTGGCTTCCCAGCCTTCAGTGGCCTTGCTCGCCTCACCTGGCTGGTTGAACTGTTTGGAGAGCTGTCTGTCACCACAGCCGCCTTTGTGGAGGACTTGGACCGGAACCACAGCAAGATGACGGTGACATTTTCAACCGCAAGCAAGAGGTGAGAAAGTACAAACTGTTCTCATCCATTCCAGTTCAATCCGTTCTAATCCTGCCAAACTCAATCTCCAATCTTCAGTTTATGTGATAAAAATATAAAACTCTCCGTCATACACATCAGCTATCCACGATGTTGGGAAAATAAATCTGTCCTGGCGCATCAAATGAAATCAAAGATGATGAATGTTCAAGTTTTTGCCCTCAAACTGGGACAGACAGACTTCACTGTGAACCCTCCAAACTCTGAACCGTGGCCTGGTGTCTTTGCAGACCTCTGACGTGGATCGAGGAACGTGGACCTGGGCTCCCCAGAGCCAAGAACATCGACTTTCACTTTGAGTGCTGCACTCTCACCCAGATCCCTCCCTCGCCCAAGGGCTCCGTCGGCCTTTTCATGCAGGACCTCAACTACTTCTCCGCCAAGCTCTCCGGCTCAGTGAGTCCTGAGGATCTCCAACGGGAGAAAGTCCGGATTCTTCTCACTCTGCAGCTGGCGGAGAGAATACAACAAGCTTGCCAAACTTCTCTTCCAAGCACATGAAAACCTTCACAGTTCATCTTAGAAGCCTGAGGCTTTTTCTGTGCGTCATATTCTACTACTGCACTAACGAGTTTCATCGCATTTCCATTTTCCAGTGCTTTAAGGGATTTTGTGTAAGACAGAAACCTATTATGAAATATTTAAAACTGAGCTTTCACTTTCATGTACTTTGACTTGTGAATAACAATGTTCACCAGACAGTCTTCTCTTCTATTGTCCATGAAAAGTCCTTTTGAGAGACGTTTTCCGGTTGGATGAATCCAGTCATGTTCATCAAGCAGAACGCATCCATCAGAAAAAATAAACATATTAAAACATATCAATAAACATCAGTAGTTTTAGTATCATTACAAAATACACGTTGTAAGGAAGTGCTCCTGTCAACCGCATGATGTGTCTCTGCTGGAAAGAGAGGGAGAGAGAAAGAGAGAAAGCCTTCAGCCCTCCAAGCCGCGATTTGAAGCCTGAAAAAAGAGAAAAGTGCCGCTCGCCATGTGGGACCATTTTCACCTGGTGTGGGCTAATAGGCTAATAAACCTCTTCCAGCTACACCTACAGTCTCGATGGACTCCAGTGTCCTCAGTGCCTCGTGAGCAGGATCTCCTCCAGAGCTGGAGAACTGGCAGCCTAGAACACTTTTTAAAGATCCTGCCTCAAAGACGAGCACATAAACAACCATTACATGCACACTTTGATGACACACTTTCATAAGTTTGTTGACTCTATATTTTAAAGATATTTCACACATAGCTTAAGATTTAAATTAATAAAATAATACAGTAAAATAAATAAATATTGTGTGTATATTGGAGTGGCTCAATTCTGATTGCCTGCAATAATGTTGACCATCCAGCAGGTGTCGTACTGAGTAATAATAAGACGGCAGGAGAAACAGCAGTGCAGAAAAATGAAAACAAACGTATATAATACAAATACAACTGTCATAGTTTTCACGAATAAGAAATTGTCCGAAGTAAGATGGTCTGTATATTTTAGGGGTATTGTTTGACTCTAAACTGGCATGGAGTTAAGAGTGAGGAGTCACTGTGAGCCTGGATTAGATGTCATCATGTTTTATGGAACTGTGGAAAACATGAAATACAGAGATAACAGCTGGGAGGGGAGCGGAGGAAAACCGAGAAGGACGACTGAAGTTTGAAGTGTCGAGTAACCACTGGCGGAAAGCTCGGTGTTAGTGAAAAATCATTTTCTGCACAGTAGATGGCGGTAATGCACCGAGAAAGGTGGTTGGAAGAAGAAGAAGAAGAAGATCGACGCTTTTATTTTGAAACATGCAGGAAGTTTCGGTGTAACCCTGACGCCACATTTTGACCACTCGTCTCCAGGTTGTCTTTGTCCGTCCTGACGGGAGTTGAGGTAAGACGTGACCGCCGGGTGTCATGCTGCTTTCGTTGTGTTTGCGTGTTGAACAGCTAAACAACAGGACAGCCTCTCCTTGCACGCGCGCGCGCGCGCACACACACACACACACACACACACACACACACACACACCGCCAGTTAGCCTCTATTTTATTCGGAAAAAAGGTTGCAATACTGTTCATTACTTTACTATTTTTACTATAGACTTTAAATGAGCGTCCTCTTCCTGTAGGCAGAGAGGAGGAAGACACCACTGACTCCTCACTGCACCTAATAGCGCTGCATGGCATGCCAGTCAGTCATCAGCCTCCCGGCACGTCACTGCCCCCTACCGGTGCGGCGCGGTACTTTCTGCCTCACCTGGTGTATTTTCACTGCGCATAGATAGATAGACAGATACAGATAGATAGATGGATATAAATACATTTTATTTGTATGGTGATTTTTAGAAACCTCAGACACTTTACAAGGTCATTAAAATAATAAAAATAGTGTAATGTGTCTGTTGATGAGCACCATGGTCTTGGCCTGGGCTTGAAGAACCAACCATCTCTTTGAAATGTCCCACTGTGGATCTCCACATGATCTTCTGTGCAACAGTTTGTCCTGTGAGCTCACTGGAAGAGTCTGCAGAGGAAGCAGAAGATGAGGGTGTCTACCTCTCAGCTGCAGCAGCTCACCATCTTCACCACTGTGCTGACTGGTGGAGGCGTCGCCACCATGTACTACCTACAGCAGAGTGAGTTCCATTCACCAACACCATTCACACCTTCACCTCTCTGTGTGTAGGAAGAACTCTCTGGAGCTGCTTCAATGGACCACAGTGACAGACAAAACAAAGCATCCCAGCACTGCAGGCCACCAAACTACCAGTGGAGTTACAATCAGGTTCTTGATGTCTGAAGATTCTGTCTGTCATGAACAGAGTCGGGTCGGAACCACAGCGGTGCCGTCTAGTTTGTTCTGGTGGGTGAACTACTGGAATCCACCAGCATCAGGCTCAGTGATGCAGGAAGGATCCAGCATCCACATGAGTGCTGGATCCTCTCAAACACATCACAACCTGAAAAACATCATTTTAAACAGGACAGTTGACACATTGTGTCAAAGCCCAGACTGATGCGTCTCTGTGGGCCTGTTTTAGTGTTTGTACGTTCATTCAGGACCTTTCCTAGTGGTTATTCTGCGTATAGGTGCGTATCACATAGAGAGACTCCACCACTGGTGAGCCATCCTTTGAAACAGCACCTCTGCTCATCTTCTGTCATTCCATGTGTATGAAGACTTTTCAATGACTGCACTAAAACCAGCAGTACCACCTGCCAACTGCAGGTGGCGTCAACCTGGTGAAGAAGGAACTTTTGGGGGCCATTTTTCATCCATTTCTTCATATTTTTGGATCTTCTGTCCAATCCAGAGACGTTCAGTGAGTCTGACTATCATCGTCTGGCTGTGGAGAAGTTGCAGTCTTGCACCGAGGCTCTGGACCTGCTGGGGGCGCCGCCGCTGAAGGTCCACAACATCCGTCTGACGGACAGAAACAACCACGTGGATCAGCACGTGGCTCAGGTTTGCACGTCCGTCTGGATCCCGCCCACCGACCTACTGATTGATTGATTGATTGATTGACTGACCAACTCCTGAAAGTTGCAACGTCTTTTGCAGATGAAAATCCCGGTGGCTGGATGTAGAAGTTCAGGTCATGTGTTTGCTTCTTCACTGAGAGACCCTCAAAGCAACACGTCAGTCCATGCAGACGTCTTGACAACAGTGTGATGCGTTCAATGACATCACTTTTAAAGCCGTCCTCTGTGTTTCTGAAGCACCTTGATGTGGCCATGGTTTGGCTGTGAGATTTGTGTACTGAGTTTTGGCTCCCCCTGCAGGTGGGACTTGAAACATGCAGTTCTTCGGCTCCTGGACGGACAGACGATTGATCTGCTGGATCCTCCATCAGTGATGCGTGACACTCGGGGCGGGGGGGTTGATCAGCAGGTCTGATCACTCCAAATAAAACAGCACTATTGCTCTGTTAAATATATTGTTGTAATATATATTGTTTAAATTAAAATATATTGTTGAATAAAAAACATTTACAATCAACTTTATTGTCTGTGATGAAATTTCATTTTAAATCAATGTCAGTTGATTTGCCTTCATTCAGTAGAGCCGCTCTTGATGCACCATCTCATCCTGGAGGAGGTCCCACATACAAGTAACACAAAGACATGCACAACAATGACACTCAAAACACACTGTTCTCCAACTGCCACAGCAGCAACCAGGCCCCGCCCACCACATGACCATGAGGCCATCAAAAGAATGAGTTATAATACATGTATGCACGCACAATATACTCACATAGCAACACACACAGGCATGTTGCCATGACAATACAATATCACAATGAAACATGGGATATTTTTCAGATTTACCCAGAATCCTTTGCTGCAAACAACTTTTTTTTGTCGGTCTTCTGTTTTTCTATTTTCTTTGATTTTCTTGGTTAGGCTTCAGTTTAGGTGTCAGGGTAAATGAGGTGACGTCCACCTCTGGACATGAAAGGTCAGCTGAGGTCAAGGTCACACAGGTCAGTGGCTGAGATGTTTTTTTATATTTACAGAATATTGAATCATTGAAATATAATGAATGAGATTTTGTCTTATTTATAATTCAATACTCGTTCGAGGTCCAATCACAGTTGTTGTGAGTCACTTTGTCTGTTTCAAATGAAGCAACATCTTTTATCTGATTGATTGATTGATTAATGATCATAAACCAGAAATAAAATCTCATAAAAAACAATATTTTCAGCCTAAAATAAAGGTGTGATATCAACTACATAACCTTCACAACGCTGTCAGACTTTGACAAATTCATCTTTGTGCTCGACACGAGAAAGCAGGTGGAGTTGGATGGAGAACTCTGAAGTGAGAGCAGAGCAGTGTGTTGTTGATGTGTGGAACCTTCATGCTGAGATGTTCCAGCCGTGGATGATGAGAGCAGAAGCAGTGGTTGTGTTGCTGCTGCCTTCACTGAGCAGCTGCTCCAAATCCAACTTCTTCCACTGAGGATTCAGCTCCAACAGTGGCTTCTATGACGTCTCTCCCAGTAACCACAGCAGGTGGTAGGGAGAAGCAGTCCGCCAGCCAGCAGGCTCCACTGGGGTCAAAGGTCGAGACACGCCCACGCACGGTGTGTGTGTGCAGATTGCGGTTTAGCTCCACTGGTTGTTGTTCTGTCAGCCACCACTAGATGGAGCTCTCCTCTTCACTCTCCTCCTCATCCTCCCTCACCTCCACCTGCAGAGAGAAGAAGAGACAGCAGCAGTCAGGACTCACGGTCCTTGAAGGCATCATCACAGAGACGTTGACTGTTGATGGAGATGATGGAGTGACTGGTGAGAAGAAGCAGACTCTCAGTCACATGTCAAGTGTGGAACATATGAAGGTCATGTGACCATGGAGTGTTGGACTGATACTGAGGCCTGATGAAGATGAACTGATCAATAATTGAGTGGTGAACTGAGAGAAGAAGCAATTTGGCAGCAGATGTTGGATGAATGAGGAGCAGCTGGACGTCACCATCCTCCTCTCACACTGTGAATGGGAACACTGGACCTCTGCTGTGGGATCAACTGGCTTTGGTGCTGGAACCATCATCCACTGCTTCCAAACCAGTACTGACCTCACACTCTGCAGTTGATAGTCTCTGCTGTGGACAAGATCCATCAGTGGCTTCACTGATAATTCATACAGCTGGTTCCATCTCAGGTCCAGGTGTCTGAGGTGGGAGGGGTTGGACTTCAGAGCTGAGAGCAGCCAATCACAGCTGAGATCTGACAAACTGCACCTCTCCAACCTGAATGTAGAATAAATGATGGAGAGTTTATAATGATGGAGAGTTTTTCCAGGGTGTCATCACTCTGAACATCAAAGTGAAATGTGAACTTCAGAATCTGACACTACAGAAAATGTCACCTTGAAATTAAATCCTCAGTCCAAAACTAATGTGTGTTGAAATGATGTTTGGTCACATGACCACTGATGACCTGCTTTAACTTCAAACATGAACAGAATGAAGTTTTCATATTTCTGGATGTCATTTTGATATGAATCAACCTTCAGTTCAATGTTTATTCAACATGTGTGATGAAGTGTGTTTGGTGCTGAAACCATCATCCACTGGTTCCAAACCAGTACTGACCCCAGAGTCTCCAGTTTACAGTCTGGACTCTGCAGAAAACCACTCAGCTCCTTCACTCCTGAATCCTGCAGCTGGTTCCCACCCAGGTCCAGGAGTCTGAGGTGGGAGGGGTTGGACTGCAGAGCTGAGAGCAGCCAATCACAGCTGAGCGCCGACAAACTGCACTCCCTCAACCTGAATAGAGAATAAATGATGGAGTGAGTGGAGTTTTCATCACTATCTGAAATTAAAAATATTAATGTCTATAACACTGTAATGTCCATTAAACCAATCAGAAGCACAACAATAATACTGAAATAATGAATCACCACAATAAAATATTTTATATCAACCTGTTTAGTCATGTGACCACTGATCAGCTGTTCACAATGTTGGAATTCATGGATTCATTTTGCCTCAAAGGTTCAGTGTGTAAAATCAGTGCAGATTTATTGCTGAAAGCTTCATATACAACCATCAATATAGTTTGAAGTCTTTGATTAGTAGAAAATAAAAGTCCTCTGCTTTTCCTGCTGTTAGAACGCTTCTTTCTAGAAACAGACAGAAGGTCAAAGGTCGTGGCCATCTTGCACCGCCATGTTTGTAGGTGGCTGGTTGGGAAGATGAGTTTGAGAGACAGTTTCATATTGATGGTTGGAGGCTGGAATCCTCTAATAAAGCAAATGCTGAGAACAAATGGTTATTAAGTGACTGAAATGCAGTGGAATCTTTTCTGCATCTTGCTCATCATCAATACTGAACTGACTGAGATGATAGAACCTGCATTGACCTTTGACCTTCTGCTGAGTCCAGCTGGATCTATCTACAGTATCTAAGTGCTCATACAGGTGGCTAATGCTAGCGCTAGCTGAAGATCATGCTAGCACTGGACTGTCTGCTGTGACTATGACTGATTGTGATGCTAATAGATGGTTGTAATATTTGTATTGATGGAACTTTATCATTATACAGAGAACTAGACACCTTTGCTGTCAACCACATCCTTTATGATGCTGGAAAGCCACCGTAGTTCACTGGCAAGAAGGGGAGAGGGAGGGCCAGCAAGTAAGCACTGCAATCTGAAATCTGACCACTAGGTGGCAGGATTTTACACACTGTACCTTTAAACCCAGTATCACTCATTTCAAAGACAAAGCAGTGACTGCAAATTGAATTTCCAACAGCAGTGAAGTGAAAATCATGACAACAATAACAAGAGTGATACAAGTTGTAGAGTGAAGAGGGTGAACTGACCTCAGAGTCTCCAGTTTACAGTCTGGACTCTGCAGAAAACCACTCAGCACCTTCACTCCTGAATCCTGCAGCTGGTTGTCACTCAGGTCCAGGTGTCTGAGGTGGGAGGGGTTGGACTTCAGAGCTGAGAGCAGCCAATCACAGCTGAGCTCTGACAAAAAGCAGTTCTCCAACCTGAATAAAGAATGAATCTTTGATTTCTTCCATGGTGTAAATGTCATATTCAGAGTCATTTCTCCCTGTTGATGATCCAGATGTGCAGCTGTTGGGATCACTGAGTCATTCCCTCAAAGGAGTCATTGTGCCAGTGTGTTGTCAACACAATAACAACAGCAGTGTGTCAGTCAGTGTGCAGCCAATCAGCAGTGAAGATGGAAAATAATCAGTGAGTCCTTTGTGTGTTTGTGGCTGTTTTCAGTGATCAGAGTCTCGTTACAAGTCAAACACATTCAAAGGACAAGATGAAGAAATACTGCTGCACTATTAATCTGCCTCTAATATTTCTTCACAGGATCTTCTGCTCAGTCATGTGACCTTCATCACCAATCAACAACTTCCATTGAGCTCCAAAGTGACTGGAGACATTTTCCACACTTTCTTCCACCATCCAAAGTCTTTTCTGGCTGCAGATTGTTGACATGAAAATATCAACAACATCCACTTTGTCTAGATGAGTCTTTAATATCTGCTTCAAAGTCTTCACATCCCAGGAGCTATGTTGCCTGGGGCTTTATGCCCCTGGTAGGGTCTCCCAAGGCAAACAGGTCCTGGGTGACGGGACAGACTAAGAGCAGCTCAGAAACCCTTCAAATCAAAAAGAGGACGTGACGTCGCCCGGTATGGCGCAACCGGGGCCCCACCCTGGAGCCAGGCCCGGGGTTGGGGCTCGTATGCGAGCGTCTGGCGGCCGGGCCTTCGCCCGCGGGGCCCAGCCGGGCCCAGCCCGAAGGAGCGACGCGGGTCCCACCTCCTGTGGGCTCACCACCGACAGAGGAAACTGTAGGGGTCGGGTGCAGTGTGGTTTGGGCGGCGGTCGAGGCGGAGGGCCTCGACAGCCCGGGCCTCGGAAACAGCCTCTGGCTGTAGGGACATGGAATGTCACCTCGCTGGGGGGGAAGGAGCTCGAGCTGGTGCAGGAGGTCGAGAGGTACCGGCTAGATATAGTCGGGCTCACCTCCACGCACAGCATGGGCTCTGGAACCCAGCTCCTCGAGAGGGGCTGGACTCTCCATTTTCTGACGTTGCCCGCGGTGAGCGGCGGCGGGCTGGGGTGGGCGTGCTTATTGCCCCACAGCTTAGCCGTCACGTGTTGGAGTTTACCCCGGTGAACGAGAGGGTCGCGTCCCTGCGCCTTCGGGTTGGGGACAGGTCTCTCACTGTCATTTCGGCCTATGGCCCGAATGGCAGTGTTGAGTACCCGGCCTTCTTGGAGTCCTTGGGAGGGGTGCTGGATGGTGCTCCGACTGGGGACTCCATTGTTCTGCTGGGGGACTTCAACGCACATGTGGGCAGCGACAGTGTGACCTGGAGAGGCGTGATTGGGAGGAACGGCCTCCCCGATCTGAACCCGAACGGTGTTTTGTTGCTGGACTTCTGTGCTAGTCACAGTTTGTCCGTGACGAACACCATGTTCGAACACAGGGGTGTCCACCGGTGCACTTGGCATCAGGATGCCCTGGGGCGGAGGTCGATGATCGACTTTGTTGTCGTGTCGTCTGACCTCCGTCCCTGTTGAGCCCTCTGTCAGTACGGTCTTCAACTCCCACCTCCGGGAGAGCTTCTCCCAGATCCCGGGGGAGGTCGGAGACATTGAGTCCGAATGGACCATGTTCTCCACCTCTATTGTTAACGCGGCTGCTCGTAGTTGTGGTCGTAAGGTCTCCGGTGCCTGTCGTGGCGGTAACCCCCGAACCCGGTGGTGGACACCGGAAGTAAGGGATGCCGTCAAGCTGAAGAAGGAGTCCTATCGAGCCATGTTGGCTCGTGGGACCCCGGAAGCAGCTGACACGTACCGGCAGGCCAAGCGTGCTGCAGCTCGGGCGGTAGCGGAGGCAAAAACTCGGGCTTGGGAGGAGTTCGGGGAGGCCATGGAGGAGGACTTTTGGTCGGCCTCGAAGAAGTTCTGGCAAACCGTTCGGCGCCTCAGGAGGGGGAAGCAGTTCGCCACCGACACTGTTTATGGTGCAGGCGGGGAGCTGTTGACTTCGACTGGGGATGTTGTCCGGCGGTGGAAGGAATACTTCGAGGATCTCCTCAATCCTGCCGTCACGTCTTCCGCGGAGGAAGCAGAGGCGGGGGACCCGGGGGAGGACT
>NW_027466239.1:910000-1032500 GCF_046127955.1 Nelusetta ayraudi
GAGCTCAACATGCTCTCCAGAACTGTGGCAGTGATCCAGCAGAAGACCGGGATCTGACACATGATGTGGAGGTTCCTGGAGGCCTTGATGTGGGAGATGATCCTGCTGGACACATCTCCTCTATCTCTGAACCTCCTCCTGAAATACTCCTCCTTCTGGTCATCGGTGAAGCCTCGTACTTCTGTCAGCCTGTCCACACATGACGGAGGGATGTGATTGGCTGCTGCAGGTCTGGAAGTTATCCACAGCAGAGCCGAGGGAAGCAGATCTCCTCTGATCAGGTTTGTTAGCAGGACGCTGACTGACTTCTTGTGAGTGACGTCAGTCACCACCTGGTTGTCCTCAAAGTCCAGAGCCAGTCTGCTTTCATCCAGGCCGTCCAAGATGAAGAGAAGTTTGCAGACATGCAGCTGCTCTGCTGTGAGCTTCTCTAACGTTGGATGGAAAACATGGAGCAGCTCCAGAAGACTGTAGTGCTGCTCTTTGACCAAGTTGAGCTCCCTGAATGAGAGAGGAAGCACCAGATGAAGGTCCTGGTTCTCCAGGCCCTGGGCCCAGTCCAGAGTGAACTTCTGCACTGAGAAGGTTTTTCCAACCCCAGCGACGCCGTTGGTCAGCACCACTCTGACTCTGAGTCCCTGCTGCTCAGGTGAGGCTTCAAAGATCTGGCTGCACCTGATTGGACGGTCGTGGAGGCTCTCCTTGGTCTTCTTGGTCTCCAGCTGCCTGACCTCATGCTCTCTGTTGACCTCCTCACTCAGTCCCTCAGTGATGTAGAGCTCAGTGTAGATGCTGTTGAGGAGGGTTTGACTTCCTGCTTCTTGACCTTCAGTCACACGTTCACATCTCCTCTCCAGACTGATCTTCTGCTGCTGTAGAAGCTCCTGCAGACCATCATCAGCCTCTGGAGCAGAGAAAAGGTTGGAGAAGAAAACATCAGTGTGACAGTGTGAGCATCATTTTCTCTCCACAACTTTTCAGCTGCTGTGGTGAAGCTGCTGTGTGACTGTTTGCTCTCAACGTCCCTCAGTGAATCTTCTCACTGGAGGTCCTGACATGATCTCAGAGGGAGAAGTGAAGGAGGTGCAGGTGGACAGTCTTACTGTGGTCAGTCTGGCTGTGACTGGAAGCTCCTGGGTCTTTACTGAAGTTCTCAGGATGATCTTTGGAGTGGTCACTCTTCATGGACAGACTGCTGGGCACTGGAGACTCTGCTTTCTGTCTGTGTTGAAAACAGGAATATTTAAGGTCACATTGAAAAGTTCAGACTGGTTCTCTCACATTAGATTCTCACTGTGTTCCAGAGGTTCCAGGTTCTTCACTGGAGGTCTGAGGTTTTTTCCTGGACCAGGAGTTCTTTAGAGATGAACGGTTGAACATTGGAGGCTCTGCTCCGTCCTCCTCTTCCTCCACACGACCACTCATCTTGTGAAGTGGAGTCAGTCTGAGGTCAAACAGGAAGTGTGACAGTGAGCTGAGAACACAGTGAGTTCCACCTCAGACAGAGAGAAGAAGAAGAAACAAGGTCACAGGGCGCAGCGGTAAAATGCGGCGTGTTTTGCGGTTGCAATCTGCGCCACAGATGCGGGGATCCACAACATTCCCACCTGAACCAGGTGGGAATGTTGCGGTCTGGCAACCTGAGAGCAGTTTGGACCAAAGGTTGTTGGTGAGTTGTGTGTTTGGTTTGTGTTGATGGATGCACGGAAAAGAAAACAAACATGTTCAGATGCTGACCTGGCTGCCCTCGCTGCTGAAGCAAGGAGACATGCAGCAAGATTAAAGCAAAGCATTGTTTGAATATTTCTCTCTTTAAAATGTCCCGTTCTCAGAGGTCAAACAGTGAAACTCTGCTGGGATAAAGGCGCTCCTGTGCTCCTGGCATTACGATGCCTCCTCCTCTACCAGACTGCTGCCATCATGGAAAGAAAGTCAAGACGCGTTAGTCACCAACACCTGAGGACCATTTGTATTTTCCATAGCCTATCTAAAATATTGCCATATATACTGTAGTCTACGTTGTTGGATCAGATTTCCTTGTGCCGTGCTGCTGATCCGCGTGTTGGTTGATTGAAGAGTCTCAGGAGAAGACTGCCAATTTAAATATGTCTTTCGTAAATAAATCAATTGAGGGTACAAATATACAGAGCTCTGGGCCCAGTTCAAAACCCTAGCAACAACAAAGTATTGTCAGGGCATGAAGTCTGACTGCTACCTGTCCCTTGACCCAGTCCTTTTATACAGAAAGAAAACATGCAGATGCTCCCAGATGTTGTCCTCCTCTGACTGGCTGCCTGCTCTCCAGACCCAAGCCTCATTGGATGTTGAGGCAGCCTTTGATCCAAGTCTCTGATTACTGATTGCAGCAGTAAACAAGTCCTTATTTGGCAGGGAGCCCAATGATCCATCATTGGTTCCAGCGTGACCTGTTGATATAATACAGTGCACGACATGCCTGAGGTCACAGGACAATCAGTCAGGACTCACCTGCTGCTGCTGCTGCTGCTGCTGCTGCTGCTGCTGCTGCGCTTCAAAATGGAGTCTGACAGAACAATTTTCACTTCAGGCTTCTTTTCCTGTTTATGCTGCTCACTGTGGATCCTCCCATCCGGATGCCTCAACTGCTCCCACATTTCCAAGAAGTCACGTGATGATGTGTGTAACAGAGAGAGAGAGAGAGAGAGGGAGGGGGGAGGTGGGGGAGAAAGAGAGAGTGGGTGGGAGTGAGACAGAGGTGGGGGGGGGCAGAGAGAGAGAGGATTGATTTATTTTCAGCATTATTATTATGTGGACATAGTTTTTCTATTGGCTGGAAATGTCTTGTTGCCAGGCAGAGAGATCAACTCCCCAGTATGATACAACTGATGCTTACATTGTGGCTACAAACAAA
The DNA here is from genome assembly GCF_046127955.1 of Nelusetta ayraudi. Classification (NCBI taxonomy): domain Eukaryota; kingdom Metazoa; phylum Chordata; class Actinopteri; order Tetraodontiformes; family Monacanthidae; genus Nelusetta; species Nelusetta ayraudi. Next base: position 912,891 of record NW_027466239.1, read on the forward strand.
ACCAAACAAGCAAAAACTGCTCAAACAGCGCCCCTCAGTGGCAGAACTGGGAGCTGCGAGGACCGACACGTCATAGGAAGGTTTGAAGGTTCAAGACCACATTTGAACACATTGTGTTTCTTATTGACATATTATAGAGTGACCTGTCTGAAATATCTGCCTGTTAATCAATGTCTTATTTTTTCACCATGTGTTCATTTCTCTGTAAAGTCTGCAATAGAAGGTAGTTTTGAGTTGAGGGCGCCCCCTGGCGGCTCTTTCCAGAACTACCATCACTTGTTGGCAGTCCATGATGACGGTGAGAAAAATGTGATTTCCTCTTTGAAGAGCTGCAACTGTTTCTCCCTGACGTGATGAGACTGGACACTGGTTGAGGGATGTGACACTTCCTGTCAGCTCCTGAGGACAACAAGAAGGCCGAGCCTCTAATGCCCCCTACTGGCTGCACTCTGGAAGAGCCCTCCCCCCATCCTCAGGACCAAGTGATCCTCCCTCAACATGAACACATCACTTCCATGTGAGGAGAGAAGAAGAGACGGCAGGAGTCAGCACTCACACTTTGGTCCTTGAAGGCATCATCAGAGACATTCACTGCTGATGAGAAGCAGACTCAATGTGTTCATCAACTTTTGTTTGTCCAGCGCTGAATCACAACCAAAGGCGTCTCATTGTCCAATCAAAGAAAAAAGCAACTGGGCCCCCAGAGCAGCAGGGGGCGACAGTGGGATCATGGACAGAGCCCAGTAGTCACATGTCATGAAGAGTCATTAGGAGCAGCAGTAGTTTTATTGCTTCTCCAGACCAGCTGAGAGGCTAAAGTTAGGAAGTGTGCTGGCTGTTCAGGAGTTTAAACAGAGGGGGGCAGTATGGTCACCCTGAAGGAAGCCAGTCAAAGGTGCAGGCCAGGGGGTGGGGGCTCAGGTCACTGGTGGTCTTCCTGGCCTTGTTTAGCATCCTCTGTCTGTAGATGCTCTCCAAGCTTGGCAAAGTGCAGCCCAACACTTTGCTGCATTGTCTGATGATTTGACTGACTCTCTTCATTTGAGCCTGTGTGGCGTTGCCAAACCAGCAGATGGCAGCAAAGCTGAGCATGCTTTCAATCAAAGAACAGCACCAAGCCACAGTTGCAACCCTGAAGACTGAAGCAGGGAGGCAATGTGAGCATTTTGACAGTCTTGGTGTGAGCCAGGCGGGGATGGAACCTACAACCTCCCAGTCTCAGCTGCTTAGGGACTGGACTGGAAGCTGCAAGTTGTTGTTTGCCTTCCTGGAAGAGTGTTTTTCACACAAGGGTCAGGATTTTGAGTCCAGACAAAGTTTTAGATCTTTGACTTCATGAAAAATGGGAACCAAAACAAGTGTTGCGTTTATATTTTGTTCAGTGGAGCGACTTCCTGCCACTGACTCAGTGGCGACGAGTGAAGTGTGAAAAATCCATCAGCCGCAGTATTTTTCCAAAGTGCTCCAGTTGTTGGTTCTTCTACGACGCTTCTAAAACGCGCCCGCACCGCCCCCTGGTCGTGGTGGTGGTGGAAACAGACGCAGACGCCTTTGGTGTGAATTGGGCGTCGTTCTTTCTGCTTTTACCTTTGTGTAAGTGGTCCTCTGCTTCCCTCTAGCGGACATCGTTGTTCACTACACCCATCACCGACAACAGTGAAAGTGTTTTATGAAGTGAATAACGCCTTTAGATAATATAGGCAGCCAGAAGAGGATGAAAGGTGGTTTTTCCCTCTGCAGTCATCAGAGGAGACAATGATAATTCAAAACAACACCACACGTGACACGTTGTAAAAAATCAACAATCGCAGGCGACTGCAGTGATTGTGAGAAACTGAGTTGTAGGACACAATACATGAATATTCCATCTTCAGTTGATACTTCAGAGAAAATGGAAAAAGTCGGAAAAGAGTTCAGAGTAACCAACAAACAACTTCCTGTTGTTGTCCACAAACAGTAAAAAACAAACGTCAACAATCTTTCAACATTTTTGTCAAAACGAAATGATCCAAAACACATTTCAACCTTATTGAAGGTGTGTGTGTGTGTGTGTGTGTGTGTGTGTGTGTGTGTGTGTGTGTGACTGTAGTTGTGCTTGTTGTTCTCCTGATGAATCTGCTAAAAAAAACATCAGAAGCCTTTTAGAAACCAAATCTGAAAACGTATCAAATGAAGCCACAACCAATGAAACCAGGAGAAACAGATGGGTCAGGGGTCAGAGGTCAAGGTCATTGCTTTGTTCAACAATCAATAAATGTTGTACACATGTGTATTTTTTGTAAACATCTTTCACATGTGTATGTTTTTAAACGTGTGTATTTCAATAACATTTTAATAATCCTTTGTGTTTGATCTCCAATGTCTTTTTCCAACACATTTTATCACCTGCATGCTTTACCATCTCTTTGAAACACATTCTAATAAATATCGCAGTGTTTTCCAACATATTTTTCAATGCATTGAAAGCTCCTCCCTTTCTCCAGTCAACTCATGTCTTCATTCTGAGGCTGCTGGTGCAATTCCTCCAACCAAATCATCAACACATCAACTGTCGTCAGAGACTTTCATCATCACGATGGACACTGTTGCTTTTCCCGCCGCTTCATCCTTCAACTTTGGCTTCACTTTCAATATGACGCCGCACTTTTCACGCTCGCCTCCCCTGCAGTCCTCTGGCGCCCCCCAGTGGAAAAGCGCAGGGCCAAGAGGGATCAGTGGCACTGTTCAAAACCACATTCACTGACTTTACCTTCCTGTTGTTGAGTTGAAACTACGCCCACCCTCCCAGTGTCAGGGAGCCTGATTCTAACGGAACAACTGAATCAGGGGTCAGACGGTTGGAGCCGGGTCAAAGGTCAAATTCATAGGTCAAAGATGCGTATTTCAGGAATGGAAGGTCTTATAAAGATGATTCCACCTCTGGCCTGTTCAGAAGGGAGGAATCATGTCAGAGGATCCAGGTTTGAAGTCAAACCACGTACCGGGGGCCATATGCGGCCCATTACACTTTCCAATCCGGCCCACCAAACTTCAAGGAATTATATTAATAGTCATTAAGTCATGAAATAGAAAATAATGAAAACAATTATTTTGTTGTGTTCATTATTTAATTGCCATTAAAGCAACATGTTGTCTACACATCCCCCGCTATATTTCTTCCTCCAATGAGAAAGCGGCCCCTCTGTCATATTGTAGAAGCCATCATGGCCCACCAGTCAAACAGTTTGCCCACCCCTGGATTAGAGGCTGACTTAGTGTTGGAGTTGGGCTTGGTTCACAGTAGCAAGAGAACAAAAGAGGCTTTGCTTGAGAATTGAACCAACAACCAGGATTGGAACCCTGGTCTCCAGCACCACAGTCAGCAGGCTAACCCACTGAGCTAAGCTGCTAAACTGCTAAGCAGGTTCCTGAGGGCTGTGCAGGGATGTCACTCCATCAATAGACAGCAGTGACTTGACATTGGTGCGTTTCAACACTGGACTCTGCAGGAGAAACAAACAGCCACAGTCACTTTGTACAAGTGCAACACAACAAGTGGAGCTGAAGCCTTTTAGACACATGTGTATGTATGTATGCGAGTCCTCCTGTCCGACTCGAAGGGTTGTTTTTTTGTTTGTTTTTTTGTTTATGCGAGAGGGTGATGCAAAGCAATAACAGATTCTAACGTGTCGCCACAGACAAGCACAGCCGATAGTCTACAGTATTTGTGTAGGTGATAAAGAGCCTATATTGAATATTCCTGCCTTTAGTGAGAGATCGGTGAGAAACAAGTTTTTGTGTCGTCCTTCTTTAGACACACATACATACATCTCCTCACTCTTTGAAAATGGAATTCAAACAGAGTTTGAAAAGAAGGAAGGGGGAGCTAGCTAGTTAGCTAGTTAGTTAGCCAGCTAGCTCCACTCACCTGTTTGCTGCTTCCTGTTGATCTCACTTGAAGGAAATTCCAAATGCTGGAAGATTGAAATGCTCACAAATTCCATGCACGCGACGCAACGCAAGTTTTGGTTGGTTTTAGGTTTGTTTGGAGTTTGTGTTGGTTTTTGTTGGTTTTGGTTTAGACACACACACACGCAGACACACACTCCAGTGTTGTACCTCTGGTCCACGCTGGGATTCGATCCCATGACCTCCGTGTTGGGAGTCAGCGTTGCTCCCCACAAGACCATCTTCAGCGCTGAGAAAGCAAAGAACTACAGAGGCCTCAGTGCTTCACCTGACACACACTGACACACACACACTGACACACACTGACAAGCAGCGACACAGACACACAACAAAGGACAACAAGTTGCCAAAACCAAAGACTCTTCAACTCATTTCCTCATCAGTGATGAATAATAGAAGATCATCAGCATCAAATCAATCATATATAGGTCACTGTATAATATAATGACACACTTTATAGTCATGTGTTTACCAGAAGCAGTGGGCTGTATAATAGGCTGTATGAACAGGGTGACCTATTGACCTCCACAGTCCTCAGGCTAACAAGGTGGTTAGCTCAGTAGGCTAAACCTCTGACTGTGGTTGTAGGAGATGTGGGTTCAAATCCCACATGACCAGGTTTTTACTGTGTATATTTATACTTTATACTATAGTGTGTGTTTTCTTCTGGTTTTCAGCCATGTTGACATTTTGCTTGGAGTAGCGCCGTCTCGTGCTAAGCTACCACAGGACTTTATTAATAACTTTTAATGAAAGTATTTAAAATTCTTTGTACTTGAAAAAAACAACACAGACGGCTCAGTTGATAAGACGACTGACTGTGAATCACAAGGTTGTTGGTTCGAGTCCCACCATGGACTGAGATCCATTTTGAAGGTCAATGGCTCCAAAAGCAAGGATCAACGTAGCAGTGGATGTACTTGAAGAGTCAGCTGATGGCTCAGGGTGGACTGATGGTTCCTATGGTTGGAGGTTGGAGTCCCAACAACAGCTGAATGTCCATTTTGAGCTCCAACGGCCCCAAAAGATCAGTAGAAGTGACTTCAGAGTTTTCACGTAGCTCAGCATGAAAAGCAAAATGTCTCTGAATACTGGATGCTTCAATTGTGATGACAAATTGCTCCTCTTGAATTGAAAACACTAGTGTGCCTGTGCCGGGTCTTGAACCAACAACCTTGACATTCAAAGCTCTTCCTCTGATGCAGTGAGCTACCTGGCCGCTCTTCAAACCTTCTGATGGTCCACTGGTCCTTTGGAAGTCTTGGTTTGCATCCTTCCACTCTGTCTCAACCATGACAGGACGCTCATTGACCTCAGTTTCAGCCTCATTCAAGGACTTTGAGAAAAAACAAACTGCAAATTTCCCCAATGTGGGATCAATAAATGCTTCTTCTTCTTCTTCTTCTTCTTCTTCTTCTTCTTCTTTGGATTTTGCTTGGAATAGCTCTGTCCCATGCTAAGCTGTAATGTCTTTAAGACTTCTATAAAATACAATCCAATTACTGTAATTATTCATGATATGAGCTATAGAGGGTTTTCACCGACGTCACGACTTGGGCGGTACCCTCGCTGCGCCTCCATATTGGAGATACTCAGTGTAAACAACTCTACTGAAAGCAGTGGCGACTTGTGGTATTTTTTTTAAAACAGTTTAAGTGTGCATAGCCACGTCCAAAGCACACCAAAGCTCATCAAAACGCATTCAAGATGCAAAGGAATATCGGGAAGGACTTGGATCACAAGAGAACGCCCGATATTTCGAGAAGCTACGGTTTATTGGTGGTGCAGATCCGTACGAGTTGGCTCCTCCCTCCTCCTGGACCCACGACCACCCGGCCATTCTTGCCTCACTCACATATCCTGATGTAGTCAGCAAGCCCGTACACAGCGGAAGACCTAAAATCTTACAAAGGTTTGGAGGCATACAACCAGATGGTGTGTGGATGGGTGAGGGAGACGCAGTACCAGGTCATCGACCATCATTGTGTTGCCAAGGCAAAAGTAAGTAACGTTACCGTTAATTCATTATGTCAGTTATCAAGCTAACCTTCACTGCATGCTATCATTGCGATATTCAAAGTGTAGCCAAGGGACTGTCAATCTTTTTTCATATCAAAGACCCCCAGCTTGCTATCCGCACTGTAGGCTGCACCATCTGAGTTGGTTTCATAGTCTTTTAATGTTGTTTATTCTATCACCCATGCACAGAAAAGCTGAACAAAATGCTTTTACACGACGTGTCACACACTTGTATTTCTGTTTGTGACAAATAAACATCCTTGTGTCAGCAAGTGTAGCCTACGATCTGACACCCCACACACACATTCACACACTGTTAGATGGGAAAAGAGGAGGCTGAAGCTTTATATGCAAATTAAGTGAAATGGGAACAAACTATTTTGTTTTTTTTTAGATTCTTATGTTTTGTTTTCTTGTCTAAGATCTTGGTTACGATGCAATCTGAGCAAATTAAAGTTGTATTTTTTTTTTTTTGGACATGAAAAAAATGTACATTCTATGTTGTGTATATTTTCTATGTGTGTATTGTATCAGTGAGTGGAAAGAGTCTCTGTGGTCTGGTGAAAGACGACAGGAAGTGACGGAGCAGGAAGTTGACAGTGTTGAAATCCATTGATTTCCTCATCTATATTTTGCTTTCTACCACTCCATCTCATGCTGAACTGTGATTGGACGGTCGACGTTTAGTGGATTTATTCGGTTCAATTTGACTGAGGAGCCCTGCTGGAGACTGAAGGGAGTAAAAACAACAAGGAATAAGTTTGTTAAAAAACTTTATTCAGAAAATTGTTCAACCAACCAGGAACAACCAATGAGCTCAGGAGCAACATTGAAAGTGGTGGCACACAACCAGAACCTTTGATCCAAAGTGAAAAGGAGGCTTCATGCGGAGATCCATCTCCTCCGGCCTCCATCTCCAAGTCCTGCTTCTTCCACTGAGGATTCAGCTCCACCAGTGGCTTCTGGGACATCTCTCCCAGTAACCACAGCAGCTTGTACTCCCTACATAAGCAGTCCGCCAGCCGCCAGGCTCCACTGGGGTCAAAGGTCGTGACACGCCCACACACACGGTGTGTCAATTCATCTCCAGTAGTTGTAGTTCTGTCAGCCACCTCCAGATGGAGCTCTCCTCTTCACTCTCCTCCTCATCCTCCCTCAATATCTTCATAGAGCTTGTAGGGAGAAGCAGTCCGCCAGCCACCAGGCTGCACTGGGGTAAAAGGTCGTACCAGCTTGCCGTTTAGCTCCACTGGTTGTAGTTCTGTCAGCCACCACTAGATGGAGCTCTCCTCTTCACTCTCCTCTTCACTCTCCTCCTCATCCTCCCTCAGTCCTTCCACCTGTAGAGAGAAGAAGAGACAGCAGCAGTCAGGACTCACGGTCCTTGAAGGCATCATCACAGAGACGTTGACTGTTGATGGAGATGATGGAGTGACTGGTGAGAAGAAGCAGACTCTCAGTCACATGTCAAGTGTGGAACATATGAAGGTCATGTGACCATGGAGTGTTGGACTGATACTGAGGCCTGATGAAGATGAACTGATCAATAATTGAGTGGTGAACTGAGAGAAGAAGCAGTTTGGCAGCAGATGTTGGATGAATGAGGAGCAGCTGGACGTCACCATCCTCCTCTCACACTGTGAATGGGAACACTGGACTTCTGCTGTGGGATCAACTGGCTTTGGTGCTGGAACCATCATCCACTGCTTCCAAACCAGTACTGACCTCACACTCTCCAGTTGATAGTCTCTGCTGTGGACAAGATCCATCAGTGGCTTCACTGATGATTCCTTCAGCTGTTGGTTCCATCTCAGGTCCAGGTGTCTGAGGTGGGAGGGGTTGGACTTCAGAGCTGAGAGCAGCCAATTACAGCTGAGATCTGACAAACTGCACCTCTCCAACCTGAATGTAGAATAAATGATGGAGAGTTTATAATGATGGAGAGTTTTTCCAGGGTGTCATCACTCTGAACATCAAAGTGAAATGTGGACTTCAGAATCTGACACTACAGAAAATGTCACCTTGAAATTAAATCCTCAGTCCAAAACTAATGTGTGTTGAAATGATGTTTGGTCACATGACCACTGATGACCTGCTTTAAATTTCAAACATGAACAGAATGAAATTTTCATATTTGTGGATGTCATTTTGATATGAATCAACCTTCAGTTCAGTGTTTATTCAACATGTGTGATAAAGTGTGTTTGGTGCTGAAACCATCATCCACTGGTTCCAAACCAGTACTGACCCCAGAGTCTCCAGTTTACAGTCTGGACTCTGCAGAAAACAACTCAGCTCCTTCACTCCTGAATCCTGCAGCTGGTTGCTAGTCAGGTCCAGGAATCTGAGGTGGGAGGGGTTGGACTTCAGAGCTGAGAGCAGCCAATCACAGCTGAGCTCTGACAAACTGCAGCCCACCAACCTGAATAGAGAATAAATGATGGAGAGTTTTTCCAGGGTGTCATCACTCTGAAAATCAAAGTGAAATGTCGACTTCAGAATCTGACACTACAGAAACAGAGAGGGAGGGAGAGAGGGTGAGTTAATGAGCGCTGCAGTCTGAAATCTGACCACTAGGTGGCAGGATTTTACACACTGCACCTTTAAACACAGTTTCACTCATTTCAAACACAAAGCAGTGACTGCAAATTGAATTTCCAACAGCAGTGAAGTGAAAATCATGACAACAATAACAAGAGTGATACAAGTTGTAGAGTGAAGAGGGTGAACTGACCCCAGAGTCTCCAGTTTACAGTCTGGACTCTGCAGAAAACCCCTCAGCTTCTTCACTCCTGAATCCTGCAGCTGGTTCCAACCCAGGTCCAGGAGTCTGAGGTGGGAGGGGTTGGACTGCAGAGCTGCGAGCAGCCAATCACAGCTGAGCGCCGACAAACTGCACTCCCTCAACCTGAATAGAGAATAAATGATGGAGTGAGTGGCGTTTTCATCACTATCTGAAATTAAAAATATTAATGTCTATAACACTGTAATGTCCATTAAACCAATCAGAAGCACAACAATAATACTGAAATAATGAATCACCACAATAGAATATTTTTTATCAACCTGTTTAGTCATGTGACCACTGATCAGCTGTTAACAATGTTGGAATTCATCGATTCATTTTGCCTCAAAGGTTCAGTGTGTAAAATCAGTGCAGATTTATTGCTGAAAGCTTCATATACAACCATCAATATAGTTTGAAGTCTTTGATTAGTAGAAAATAAAAGTCCTCTGCTTTTCCTGCCGTTAGAATGCTTCTTTCGAGAAACAGGCAGAAGGTCAAAGGTCGTGGCCATCTTGCACCGCCATGTTTGTAGGCGGCTGGTTGGGAAGATGAGTTTGAGAGACAGTTTCATATTGATGGTTGGAGGCTGGAATCCTCTAAAAAAGCAAATGCTGAGAACAAATGGTTATTAAGTGACTGAAATTCAGTGGAATCCTTTCTGCATCTTGTTCATCAATACTGAACTGACTGAGATGATAGAACCTGCATTGACCCTTGACCTTCTGCTGAGTCCAGCTGGATCTATTTACAGTATCTAAGTGCTCATACAGGTGGCTAATGCTAGCGCTAGCTGAAGATCATGCACTGGACTGTCTGCTGTGACTATGACTGATTGTGATGCTAATAGATGGTTGTAATATTTGTATTGATGGAAATGTATCATTATACAGAGAACTAGACACCTTTGCTGTCAACCACATCCTTTATGATGCTGGAAGGCCACCGTAGTTCACTGGCAAGAAGGGGAGAGGGAGGGCCAGCAAGTAAGCACTGCAATCTGAAATCTGACCACTAGGTGGCAGGATTTTACATACTGTACCTTCAAACACAGTTTCACTCATTTCAAACACAAAGCAGTGACTGCAAATTGAATTTCCAACAGCAGTGAAGTGAAAATCATGACAACAATAACAAGAGTGATACAAGTTGTAGAGTGAAGAGGGTGAACTGACCCCAGAGTCTCCAGTTTACAGTCTGGACTCTGCAGAAAACCACTCAGCACCTTCACTCCTGAATTCTGCAGCTGGTTCCTACTCAGGTCCAGGAGTCTGAGGTGGGAGGGGTTGGACTTAAGAGCTGAGAGCAGCCAATCACAGCTGAGCTCTGACAACCAGCACCACTCCAACCTGAATAGAGAATGAATATTTGATTTCTTCCATGGTGTAAATGTCATATTAAGAGTAATTTCTCCCTGTTGATGATCCAGATGTGCAGCTGTTGGGATCACTGAGTCATTCCCTCAAAGGAGTCATTGTGCCAGTGTGTTGTCAACACAATAACAACAGCAGTGTGTCAGTCAGTGTGCAGCCAATCAGCAGTGAAGATGGAAAATAATCAGTGAGTCCTTTGTGTGCTTGTGGCTGTTTTCAGTGATCAGAGTCTCGTTACAAGTCAAACACATTCAAAGGACAAGATGAAGAAATACTGCTGCACTATTAATCTGCCTCTAATATTTCTTCACAGGATCTTCTGCTCAGTCATGTGACCTTCATCACCAATCAACAACTTCCATTGAGCTCCAAAGTGACTGGAGACATTTTCCACACTTTCTTCCACCATCCAAAGTCTTTTCTGGCTGCAGATTGTTGACATGAAAATATCAACAACATCCACTTTGTCTAGATGAGTCTTTAATATCTGCTTCAAAGTCTTCACACTGAGCAGCATTACACACCAGTTGTCATCTGCTGACACACACTGTCCACCAGTAGAAAGCAGGAACTGACCTGAGAACTTCCAGTCTGCAGTTTGGACTCTGCAGTCCAGCACAGAGCAGCTTCACTCCAGGATCCTTCAGGTCGGTGCCACTCAGGTCCAGCAGTGTGAGGTGGGAGGGGCTGGACTGCAGAGCTGAAGACACCACTGCACACTGAACCTCTGAGAGTTCATTATCATATCTGCAATGAAGGAGAGCAGAGTGAGAAGTTGCTGCTTCAATCTTCATGATCATCACCATCATCATCATCACCACCATCACCATCACCATCATCACCATCTTCATCATCTTCATCATCATCATCACCACCACCACCATCATCACCATCATCACCATCATCATCATCATCATCATCATCATCATCACCACATTCATCATCTTGATCATCACCACCATCACCATCATCATCATCACCATCATCACCACCATCATCATCACCATCATCATCATCATCACTACCATCATCACCATCATCACCATCATCATGATCAAAACCATCATCACCATCATCATCACCACCATCATCATCGTCATCACCATCATCATCATCACCATCACCATCATCATCACCATGGATGAAAAAAAACTTAGAATACTGAGCGCAAGATTTTCATTCTTTCCTGGAAATAGTATTTCTAATGTTTTCAAGTCCACTATATCTATGAATTGGAAGATCTTTGACTCTATCAATCATTGATTTGTGCTTTAGGGAACTTTATTGATTGAACTTTATTAATTCTGACAACTCTTTTCTGGAGTTGAATTATTATTACAACTATTTAACCAGGTTTGTCCCTTTGAGATCAAAGATCTCTTTTACAAGAGAGACCTGGCCAAGAATGACAGCACATAGAGTTTACACACACACACACACACACACACACACACACACACACACACACACACACACAGTGTTTACGTACCCTCTTAAATGTATCACAGCCTTCCTGCAGTTCCTCACAGCTGGAATCAGTCTCAATCTTCCCTCCTGGGTTGTGTTGTACTTGCTGAGGTCCAACTCCTCCAGAACCTCCTCTGACATCTGCAGCATGTAGGCCAGAGCTGAACACTGGATGGCTGAGAGTTCCTTCTCTGATCTGTTCTCTGACTGCAGGAACTCTTGGACCTCCTGATGCACTGACTGATCCTTCACCTCCAGCAGACAGTGGAAGATGTTGATGCTTCTGTCAGGAGAAACATCACCAGTGTTCATCTCCTTCAGGTTGTTGATGACCTTCTCTAAGGTTCTAGAATGGTTGTCAGTGAGACCCAGCAGGTCTCCTAAGGGTCTCTGGTTGGATTCCAGACTGAGTCCATGGAGAAAGCGAACAAACAAGTCCAGGTGACCGTTTGGACTCTGCAGGGATTTCACCATCATTCTCTTAAGGAACTCATCCAGGGTGTCCAAGGTTTGGTTAGTGTTTGGGGCTTCTTTTTTTTTAAACAGATTTGAAAATTTTAAAAACATATTTTCTTGTGATGCCTCTGCTTTTGAGTCTTTGAGGGAATTCTGAAGAACCTCCTTCTTCCTCTTGATGTGACAGTGGAAGCAGTAGACTGCAGCCAGAAACTCCTGGACAGTCAGATGAACGAAGCAGTAGACGGTTTTGTGGAAGATCACACTCTCTCTTCTGAAGATCTCTGTACAAACTCCTGAGTACACAGAGGCGTCAGGCACACTGAGACCACACTTCTCCAGGTCTTCACTGTAGAACATGATGTTTCCACTCTCCAGATGTTCAAATGCCAGCTGGCCCAGCTTCAGAAGAAGCTCCCTGTCAGCCTCCGTCAGCTCCTGTGGACCTCCTCCATACTTGTGCTGCTTCCTCTTGGTCTGGACCAGCAGGAAGTGTGAGTATATGTCAGTCAGGGTCTTGGGCAGCTCTCCTCTCTGCTCTGAGCTCAACATGCTCTCCAGAACTGTGGCAGTGATCCAGCAGAAGACCGGGATCTGACACATGATGTGGAGGCTCTTGGAGGCCTTGATGTGGGAGATGACCCTGCTGGACACATCTCCTCTATCTCTGAACCTCCTCCTGAAATACTCCTCCTTCTGGTCATCGGTGAAGCCTCGTACTTCTGTCAGCCTGTCCACACATGACGGAGGGATGTGATTGGCTGCTGCAGGTCTGGAAGTTATCCACAGCAGAGCCGAGGGAAGCAGATCTCCTCTGATCAGGTTTGTTAGCAGGACTCTGACTGACTTCTTCTGAGTGACGTCAGTCACCACCCGCTTCTTCTTAAAGTCCAGAGCCAGTCTGCTTTCATCCAGGCCGTCCAAGATGAAGAGAAGTTTGCAGACATGCAGCTGCTCTGCTGTGAGCTTCTTTAACGTTGGATGGAAAACATGGAGCAGCTCCAGAAGACTGTAGTGCTGCTCTTTGACCAAGTTGAGCTCCCTGAATGAGAGAGGAAGCACCAGATGAAGGTCCTGGTTCTCCAGGCCCTGGGCCCAGTCCAGAGTGAACTTCTGCACTGAGAAGGTTTTTCCAACCCCAGCGACGCCGTTGGTCAGCACCACTCTGACTCTGAGTCCCTGCTGCTCAGGTGAGGCTGCAAAGATCTGGCTGCACCTGATTGGACGGTCGTGGAGGCTCTCCTTGGTCTTCTTGGTCTCCAGCTGCCTGACCTCATGCTCTCTGTTGACCTCCTCACTCAGTCCCTCAGTGATGTAGAGCTCAGTGTACATGCTGTTGAGGAGGGTTTGACTTCCTGCTTCTTGACCTTCAGTCACACGTTCACATCTCCTCTCCAGACTGATCTTCTGCTGCTGTAGAAGCTCCTGCAGCTGCTGCTCCTCACCACCAGGACTCCCCTCCGTCTTCCTGTAGAGACACTTTGGCTTTGACTGATTGGATCAGTTGTTGGTGTCCATCACTTGTCAGCTGTTTTTCTGACACCATCATTAGTTGGATGGAATCATTGTCTCCATCAACACTAACTGACAGCCTGCTGGCCTCCTAGTGGGCTCTTCACAAATCACTTCTTGTCTTTTGCTGTCTTTTCTAAATTCAATCCCTTCATGCAGCTTCACAATCAAAGAATTTGAGCCACAAAGAATGGAGCGCAGATGTTAATGACGCCGTCTTTTAGCCACCATGTTGCGCCCGTCATGGATTTGTAGCTGTTTTCTAGGCTGCTCTTGTCACATCATCTCATATATTATTAGATGACATATTCATCTATCAAATGTATATTTTCTATCTGCTGTGGTTGACACCTGGTGGGCTCTGGTTGAGCAGTGGCTCTGTGGAACTGGCCCTTTGTTTCTCAGCAGACAGAGACAGTGGAGTCACATTGCACTGAACTTTGGATTGAAATTCATCTCAGTGGAGTTGAGCTGCACTTTATGACAGAGCATCAAACATTCCTGCCACTGCATAAAGTTCAGTCTCAGAAGGGCTTTGCTGCATTTCAACATGATGAATGTGACCGTGTCAAAGATTCTCTTCTCTTGACCACTGACCACAACATCTGACACCTTTTCACCTTCTGAGGAATTTATCACTGTCAAATCAAACTAGAATTAGACTGAGAAACAAGGACATTAGTGTTCTTACTCTGTTCCAGAGGCTCCAGGTTCATTACTGAAGGAAATAGGTCGACCCATGGACTCGTTATCGACTGCAAGGCTCATCTTGAGTCCTGGAGTGAGTCTGAGGTGAAACATCAAGTGTGACAGTGAGCTGAGAACCCAGTGAGTTCCACTTCAAACAGAGAGAACAGGAAGACATACTGAGTTCCCAGTGGGATCAAGCAGACACACGACTGCTGGTGTCCACTCACATCACATTTCATGAGTTCTTCAGTCAGTGACGACTCACCTGCTGCTGCTGCTGCTGCTGCTGCTGCTGCTGCTGCTTCTGCTGCAACTCTTCAAAATGGAGACTGACACAGAACAACTTTCACTTTTGGCTTCTTTTCCTGTTTCTGCTGCTCACTGTGGCTCCTCCTCACATGATGCCATGTGTGTGTGTCAAAGCAATGCTTGGAGATTTCCTTCAGCTCCACTCTTCAGTAGATTTTCTCAATCAAAGGCCACGTGGAGCCTCTCCTCTCCTGCCCACATCTTCCACACATTCAACTGCTCCACACTGTTCACACTTCCCATCCACATGCCGGACTCCTGTCTGGGAGTCTGAGCCTCGCTGTTGTCTCAATCTGGATTGATTGATTGTCAGCATTATTATTATGTGGACATAGTTTTTCTAGTGGCTGGAAATGTCTTGTTGCCAGGCAGAAAGATCAACTCCCCAGTATGATACAACTGATGCTTGCATTGTGGCTACAAACAAAACCAAACAAGCAAAAACTGGTCAAACAGCGCCCCTCAGTGGCAGAACGGTGAGAAAAATGTGATTTGCTCTTTGAAGAGCTGCACCTGTTTCTCCCTGACGTGATGAGACTGGACACTTGTTGAGGGCAGTGGCGGCTGCTGGTCTTTCAAGGAGGGGAAGCTCATTTTCTGCCGACATCATAAAATCCATTCGTTCATTTATACATAAATTATGCCATCAATTTCTTTCAATAAAAATGATCAGTGACCCTGTTGTACCAGCGAGCCGTCTTTTCCAGGGACTTGACCAGTGTCCATTTATCCAATGACCTGTGAGTGTCCTCTCAATGGCCAGCAGAGCTCGGCTGCTTAAACTGCCTTGGCCCATTGTGTTGCAGGTTCAAGACTTGAGCTGCTTTAAACAGGAGAAGCTCCTCTCCACACCTGCAGATGGAGCTCCAATGGTTGCCACTAAGACAGCAGTTTGTACAGCTTAGGTGTTGCACTGTCCAACTCCATGTCTTTCAGAAACAGCAAGAAATCACACAGCTTCCCTCTGTTGCCCTGCAAGTCCTGGTTTGAATGTAGGGCTTGAAGTTCAGACCTCAGTCTCCCTGAATCAAAGCCACAACTTTTCAGGACACTCATATTATCTGCCATTATGCGCAGTTAGCTCGCTAGCTGGAGCTACTGCGCGAGGCTCGTGTGAAGTGTGACCGCCTGTGAGTGCTTTGTGACGGGGGAGAGGCTCAGCAGCTCCCGCTGTGTCAGAAGTCAGAGTCTCCAAACACAAGCAGCTACCGTCTATAAAAAAAACAAAAACACCAGAAATAGACGCTAGAATTGTAGCTAGCTAGAATTGTAGCAAAGACAAAGTCGCTCAGAGGATCAGCAGAGTCTCTGGATCAACTCAGAACAACGGAATGAAACACTTGAAAACTGCTTCGGCGGATGTTTATACTTCAAGATCGCTGATCGCATTTCACCGTCAATCAAAAAGGGATTCAGCCTCTCTTGAACAGATCATCCAATCATCATGCAGAAGCTGAGCGTCCGGGCCAGCCGAGGCCAGCCCACTGCTCCATAGACCCCAGAGACGCTGAGGGTCCGATGGGCGGTACAAATCCCAGCATTTATCGAATGACTGTTGAGTTTCGCTGCAGTGGAACAACCCACTCTCATGCTGTGTCTCAATTCAGGCTCTGCATCCTTGAAGTATGCACTTTGAAACTAAGTTGCGTCATAGCACTGCGCGAAGGCTTACCCCAATTCCCAAAAGTCCGAAGGACACTCCAAATGTGTACTCGGAAATATGCACTCGTTTTAGCCGATTCCAAGGATACACCGCTACTATCCTTCGCGTACTTGGGTATCCCATGATGCTTTGCGTGCTGCTGCAAAGCATCGTGGGATCCTGGGAAGTCAGCTGAAATTAGCGCCATCTACTGGCAAAGACACAACATATAAATTTAAGGATTGAAGTTTCAAATAAAGTATCCAGTTTTTAACGTAGGATTTTATTTATTTGATCATCCAACGGCATCGTTAGATGGCAAACCAATGGTTAGCCTGATACTATAAAAACGTCACTTCCGGGGTTGGCCAGCAGGAGGGAACGGCGGTGACGCAACCAGGAAATACGCCGAAGGCTAGACCGTCCCGGGTGGTTACAAGGGAGGCGGGGTTTGGTCCATCCTCCTAGGCCAGGTCCTCGAAGAACGCTTCCTTCAAACGGAGGACACTCGGTCTGAAGGGTGCAGAACCTGAATTGAGACACAGCCTCTGACTTCCACTTGGGAGCGAGAGAACAGGAAGAAATCAACCAGACTGAAGTCACATTGTTGACTCCTCCCCCCACTGTCGGCCTTTGCTGCTCTGGGGGCCCAGTTGCTTCTCTTTCTCTGATTGGTCAAAGCACTTTGAGACGTTTTTGGATGTGATTTAGCGCCGTACAAATAAAAGTGGATTGATAAAAAGTTGACTAGCGTCACATTTGATGAGGTCTTTAGTAAGTCAGGACTCACCTGCTGCTGCTGCTGTTGCTGCTGCTGCTGCCTCGCCTCAAAATGGAGCCTGACACAGAACAACTTTAACTTTCAGCTTCTCTTCCTGCTTCTGCTGCACACTGTGGCTCCTCCCATCCAGCCGCCTCAACTGCTACCACACTTCCAGGAAGTCACATGACGCTGTGTGTAAGAGAGAGAGAGAGTGCATACAGGTGTGTGTGCTCTTCTTGTCACGTACTATCTGGCAGTTTGCTCCCCATTCTAGGGAGCATTAGCGCCACCTACGGTCTGTAACCTTGAAGACAATCAAAAGGTGCTCCTATTAATTGTGTGTTGTGTAGAAAGTCAAAGCAATGCTTGGAGACTTCCTTCAGCTCCACTCTTCAGTAGATTTTCTCAATCAAAGGCCACGTGGAGCCTCTTCTCCTCTCCTGCCCACATCTTCCTCACATTCAACTGCTCCACACTGTTCACACTTCCCATCTACATGCTGGACTCCTGTCTGGAGAGTCTGAGCCTTGCTGTTGTCTCAATCTGGATTGATTGATTGTCAGCATTATTATTATGTGGACATACTTTTTCTAGTGGCTGGAAATGTCTTGTTGCCAGGCAGAAGGATCAACTCCCCAGTATGATACAACTGATGCTTGCATTGTGGCTACAAACAAAACAAAAACTGGTCAAACAGCGCCCCTCAGTGGCAGAACGGTGAGAAAAATGTGATTTGCTCTTTGAAGAGCTGCACCTGTTTCTCCCTGACATGATGAGACTGGACACTTGTTGAGGGCAGTGGCGGCTGCTGGTCTTTCAAGGAGGGGAAGCTCATTTTCTGCCGACATCATAAAATCCATTCGTTCATTTATACATAAATTATGCCATCAATTTCTTTCAATAAAAATGATCAGTGACCCTGTTGTACCAGCGAGCCGTCTTTTCCAGGGACTTGACCAGTGTCCATTTATCCAATGACCTGTGAGTGTCCTCTCAATGGCCAGCAGAGCTCGGCTGCTTAAACTGCCTTGGCCCATTGTGTTGCAGGTTCAAGACTTGAGCTGCTTTAAACAGGAGAAGCTCCTCTCCACACCTGCAGATGGAGCTCCAATGGTTGCCACTAAGACAGCAGTTTGTACAGCTTAGGTGTTGCACTGTCCAACTCCATGTCTTTCAGAAACAGCAAGAAATCACACAGCTTCCCTCTGTTGCCCTGCAAGTCCTGGTTTGAATGTAGGGCTTGAAGTTCAGACCTCAGTCTCCCTGAATCAAAGCCACAACTTTTCAGGACACTCATATTATCTGCCATTATGCGCAGTTAGCTCGCTAGCTGGAGCTACTGCGCGAGGCTCGTGTGAAGTGTGACCGCCTGTGAGTGCTTTGTGACGGGGGAGAGGCTCAGCAGCTCCCGCTGTGTCAGAAGTCAGAGTCTCCAAACACAAGCAGCTACCGTCTATAAAAAAAACAAAAACACCAGAAATAGACGCTAGAATTGTAGCTAGCTAGAATTGTAGCAAAGACAAAGTCGCTCAGAGGATCAGCAGAGTCTCTGGATCAACTCAGAACAACGGAATGAAACACTTGAAAACTGCTTCGGCGGATGTTTATACTTCAAGATCGCTGATCGCATTTCACCGTCAATCAAAAAGGGATTCAGCCTCTCTTGAACAGATCATCCAATCATCATGCAGAAGCTGAGCGTCCGGGCCAGCCGAGGCCAGCCCACTGCTCCATAGACCCCAGAGACGCTGAGGGTCCGATGGGCGGTACAAATCCCAGCATTTATCGAATGACTGTTGAGTTTCGCTGCAGTGGAACAACCCACTCTCATGCTGTGTCTCAATTCAGGCTCTGCATCCTTGAAGTATGCACTTTGAAACTAAGTTGCGTCATAGCACTGCGCGAAGGCTTACCCCAATTCCCAAAAGTCCGAAGGACACTCCAAATGTGTACTCGGAAATATGCACTCGTTTTAGCCGATTCCAAGGATACACCGCTACTATCCTTCGCGTACTTGGGTATCCCATGATGCTTTGCGTGCTGCTGCAAAGCATCGTGGGATCCTGGGAAGTCAGCTGAAATTAGCGCCATCTACTGGCAAAGACACAACATATAAATTTAAGGATTGAAGTTTCAAATAAAGTATCCAGTTTTTAACGTAGGATTTTATTTATTTGATCATCCAACGGCATCGTTAGATGGCAAACCAATGGTTAGCCTGATACTATAAAAACGTCACTTCCGGGGTTGGCCAGCAGGAGGGAACGGCGGTGACGCAACCAGGAAATACGCCGAAGGCTAGACCGTCCCGGGTGGTTACAAGGGAGGCGGGGTTTGGTCCATCCTCCTAGGCCAGGTCCTCGAAGAACGCTTCCTTCAAACGGAGGACACTCGGTCTGAAGGGTGCAGAACCTGAATTGAGACACAGCCTCTGACTTCCACTTGGGAGCGAGAGAACAGGAAGAAATCAACCAGACTGAAGTCACATTGTTGACTCCTCCCCCCACTGTCGGCCTTTGCTGCTCTGGGGGCCCAGTTGCTTCTCTTTCTCTGATTGGTCAAAGCACTTTGAGACGTTTTTGGATGTGATTTAGCGCCGTACAAATAAAAGTGGATTGATAAAAAGTTGACTAGCGTCACATTTGATGAGGTCTTTAGTAAGTCAGGACTCACCTGCTGCTGCTGCTGTTGCTGCTGCTGCTGCCTCGCCTCAAAATGGAGCCTGACACAGAACAACTTTAACTTTCAGCTTCTCTTCCTGCTTCTGCTGCACACTGTGGCTCCTCCCATCCAGCCGCCTCAACTGCTACCACACTTCCAGGAAGTCACATGACGCTGTGTGTAAGAGAGAGAGAGAGTGCATACAGGTGTGTGTGCTCTTCTTGTCACGTACTATCTGGCAGTTTGCTCCCCATTCTAGGGAGCATTAGCGCCACCTACGGTCTGTAACCTTGAAGACAATCAAAAGGTGCTCCTATTAATTGTGTGTTGTGTAGAAAGTCAAAGCAATGCTTGGAGACTTCCTTCAGCTCCACTCTTCAGTAGATTTTCTCAATCAAAGGCCACGTGGAGCCTCTTCTCCTCTCCTGCCCACATCTTCCTCACATTCAACTGCTCCACACTGTTCACACTTCCCATCTACATGCTGGACTCCTGTCTGGAGAGTCTGAGCCTTGCTGTTGTCTCAATCTGGATTGATTGATTGTCAGCATTATTATTATGTGGACATACTTTTTCTAGTGGCTGGAAATGTCTTGTTGCCAGGCAGAAGGATCAACTCCCCAGTATGATACAACTGATGCTTGCATTGTGGCTACAAACAAAACAAAAACTGGTCAAACAGCGCCCCTCAGTGGCAGAACGGTGAGAAAAATGTGATTTGCTCTTTGAAGAGCTGCACCTGTTTCTCCCTGACATGATGAGACTGGACACTTGTTGAGGGCAGTGGCGGCTGCTGGTCTTTCAAGGAGGGGAAGCTCATTTTCTGCCGACATCATAAA
This sequence comes from Nelusetta ayraudi, assembly GCF_046127955.1. Taxonomy (NCBI): domain Eukaryota; kingdom Metazoa; phylum Chordata; class Actinopteri; order Tetraodontiformes; family Monacanthidae; genus Nelusetta; species Nelusetta ayraudi. The sequence goes on from NW_027466239.1 coordinate 933,355, forward strand.
ATCCATTCGTTCATTTATACATAAATTATGCCATCAATTTCTTTCAATAAAAATGATCAGTGACCCTGTTGTACCAGCGAGCCGTCTTTTCCAGGGACTTGACCAGTGTCCATTTATCCAATGACCTGTGAGTGTCCTCTCAATGGCCAGCAGAGCTCGGCTGCTTAAACTGCCTTGGCCCATTGTGTTGCAGGTTCAAGACTTGAGCTGCTTTAAACAGGAGAAGCTCCTCTCCACACCTGCAGATGGAGCTCCAATGGTTGCCACTAAGACAGCAGTTTGTACAGCTTAGGTGTTGCACTGTCCAACTCCATGTCTTTCAGAAACAGCAAGAAATCACACAGCTTCCCTCTGTTGCCCTGCAAGTCCTGGTTTGAATGTAGGGCTTGAAGTTCAGACCTCAGTCTCCCTGAATCAAAGCCACAACTTTTCAGGACACTCATATTATCTGCCATTATGCGCAGTTAGCTCGCTAGCTGGAGCTACTGCGCGAGGCTCGTGTGAAGTGTGACCGCCTGTGAGTGCTTTGTGACGGGGGAGAGGCTCAGCAGCTCCCGCTGTGTCAGAAGTCAGAGTCTCCAAACACAAGCAGCTACCGTCTATAAAAAAAACAAAAACACCAGAAATAGACGCTAGAATTGTAGCTAGCTAGAATTGTAGCAAAGACAAAGTCGCTCAGAGGATCAGCAGAGTCTCTGGATCAACTCAGAACAACGGAATGAAACACTTGAAAACTGCTTCGGCGGATGTTTATACTTCAAGATCGCTGATCGCATTTCACCGTCAATCAAAAAGGGATTCAGCCTCTCTTGAACAGATCATCCAATCATCATGCAGAAGCTGAGCGTCCGGGCCAGCCGAGGCCAGCCCACTGCTCCATAGACCCCAGAGACGCTGAGGGTCCGATGGGCGGTACAAATCCCAGCATTTATCGAATGACTGTTGAGTTTCGCTGCAGTGGAACAACCCACTCTCATGCTGTGTCTCAATTCAGGCTCTGCATCCTTGAAGTATGCACTTTGAAACTAAGTTGCGTCATAGCACTGTGCAAAGGCTTACCCCAATTCCCAAAAGTCCGAAGGACACTCCAAATGTGTACTCGGAAATATGCACTCGTTTTAGCCGATTCCAAGGATACACCGCTACTATCCTTCGCGTACTTGGGTATCCCATGATGCTTTGCGTGCTGCTGCAAAGCATCGTGGGATCCTGGGAAGTCAGCTGAAATTAGCGCCATCTACTGGCAAAGACACAACATATAAATTTAAGGATTGAAGTTTCAAATAAAGTATCCAGTTTTTAACGTAGGATTTTATTTATTTGATCATCCAACGGCATCGTTAGATGGCAAACCAATGGTTAGCCTGATACTATAAAAACGTCACTTCCGGGGTTGGCCAGCAGGAGGGAACGGCGGTGACGCAACCAGGAAATACGCCGAAGGCTAGACCGTCCCGGGTGGTTACAAGGGAGGCGGGGTTTGGTCCATCCTCCTAGGCCAGGTCCTCGAAGAACGCTTCCTTCAAACGGAGGACACACGGTCTGAAGGGTGCAGAACCTGAATTGAGACACAGCCTCTGACTTCCACTTGGGAGCGAGAGAACAGGAAGAAATCAACCAGACTGAAGTCACATTGTTGACTCCTCCCCCCACTGTCGGCCTTTGCTGCTCTGGGGGCCCAGTTGCTTCTCTTTCTCTGATTGGTCAAAGCACTTTGAGACGTTTTTGGATGTGATTTAGCGCCGTACAAATAAAAGTGGATTGATAAAAAGTTGACTAGCGTCACATTTGATGAGGTCTTTAGTAAGTCAGGACTCACCTGCTGCTGCTGCTGTTGCTGCTGCTGCTGCCTCGCCTCAAAATGGAGCCTGACACAGAACAACTTTAACTTTCAGCTTCTCTTCCTGCTTCTGCTGCACACTGTGGCTCCTCCCATCCAGCCGCCTCAACTGCTACCACACTTCCAGGAAGTCACATGACGCTGTGTGTAAGAGAGAGAGAGAGTGCATACAGGTGTGTGTGCTCTTCTTGTCACGTACTATCTGGCAGTTTGCTCCCCATTCTAGGGAGCATTAGCGCCACCTATGGTCTGTAACCTTGAAGACAATCAAAAGGTGCTCCTATTAATTGTGTGTTGTGTAGAAAGTCAAAGCAATGCTTGGAGACTTCCTTCAGCTCCACTCTTCAGTAGATTTTCTCAATCAAAGGCCACGTGGAGCCTCTTCTCCTCTCCTGCCCACATCTTCCTCACATTCAACTGCTCCACACTGTTCACACTTCCCATCTACATGCTGGACTCCTGTCTGGAGAGTCTGAGCCTCGCTGTTGTCTCAATCTGGATTGATTGATTGTCAGCATTATTATGATGTGGACATACTTTTTCTAGTGGCTGGAAATGTCTTGTTGCCAGGCAGAAGGATCAACTCCCCAGTATGATACAACTGATGCTTGCATTGTGGCTACAAACAAAACAAAAACTGGTCAAACAGCGCCCCTCAGTGGCAGAACGGTGAGAAAAATGTGATTTGCTCTTTGAAGAGCTGCACCTGTTTCTCCCTGACGTGATGAGACTGGACACTTGTTGAGGGCAGTGGCGGCTGCTGGTCTTTCAAGGAGGGGAAGCTCATTTTCTGCCGACATCATAAAATCCATTCGTTCATTTATACATAAATTATGCCATCAATTTCTTTCAATAAAAATGATCAGTGACCCTGTTGTACCAGCGAGCCGTCTTTTCCAGGGACTTGACCAGTGTCCATTTATCCAATGACCTGTGAGTGTCCTCTCAATGGCCAGCAGAGCTCGGCTGCTTAAACTGCCTTGGCCCATTGTGTTGCAGGTTCAAGACTTGAGCTGCTTTAAACAGGAGAAGCTCCTCTCCACACCTGCAGATGGAGCTCCAATGGTTGCCACTAAGACAGCAGTTTGTACAGCTTAGGTGTTGCACTGTCCAACTCCATGTCTTTCAGAAACAGCAAGAAATCACACAGCTTCCCTCTGTTGCCCTGCAAGTCCTGGTTTGAATGTAGGGCTTGAAGTTCAGACCTCAGTCTCCCTGAATCAAAGCCACAACTTTTCAGGACACTCATATTATCTGCCATTATGCGCAGTTAGCTCGCTAGCTGGAGCTACTGCGCGAGGCTCGTGTGAAGTGTGACCGCCTGTGAGTGCTTTGTGACGGGGGAGAGGCTCAGCAGCTCCCGCTGTGTCAGAAGTCAGAGTCTCCAAACACAAGCAGCTACCGTCTATAAAAAAAACAAAAACACCAGAAATAGACGCTAGAATTGTAGCTAGCTAGAATTGTAGCAAAGACAAAGTCGCTCAGAGGATCAGCAGAGTCTCTGGATCAACTCAGAACAACGGAATGAAACACTTGAAAACTGCTTCGGCGGATGTTTATACTTCAAGATCGCTGATCGCATTTCACCGTCAATCAAAAAGGGATTCAGCCTCTCTTGAACAGATCATTCAATCATCATGCAGAAGCTGAGCGTCCGGGCCAGCCGAGGCCAGCCCACTGCTCCATAGACCCCAGAGACGCTGAGGGTCCGATGGGCGGTACAAATCCCAGCATTTATCGAATGACTGTTGAGTTTCGCTGCAGTGGAACAACCCACTCTCATGCTGTGTCTCAATTCAGGCTCTGCATCCTTGAAGTATGCACTTTGAAACTAAGTTGCGTCATAGCACTGCGCGAAGGCTTACCCCAATTCCCAAAAGTCCGAAGGACACTCCAAATGTGTACTCGGAAATATGCACTCGTTTTAGCCGATTCCAAGGATACACCGCTACTATCCTTCGCGTACTTGGGTATCCCATGATGCTTTGCGTGCTGCTGCAAAGCATCGTGGGATCCTGGGAAGTCAGCTGAAATTAGCGCCATCTACTGGCAAAGACACAACATATAAATTTAAGGATTGAAGTTTCAAATAAAGTATCCAGTTTTTAACGTAGGATTTTATTTATTTGATCATCCAACGGCATCGTTAGATGGCAAACCAATGGTTAGCCTGATACTATAAAAACGTCACTTCCGGGGTTGGCCAGCAGGAGGGAACGGCGGTGACGCAAACAGGAAATACGCCGAATGCTAGACCGTCCCGGGTGGTTACAAGGGAGGCGGGGTTTGGTCCGTCCTCCTAGGCCAGGTCCTCGAAGAACGCTTCCTTCATACGGAGGACACTCTGTCTGAAGGGTGCAGAACCTGAATTGAGACACAGCCTCTGACTTCCACTTGGGAGCGAGAGAACAGGAAGAAATCAACCAGACTGAAGTCACATTGTTGACTCCTCCCCCCACTGTCGGCCTTTGCTGCTCTGGGGGCCCAGTTGCTTCTCTTTCTCTGATTGGTCAAAGCACTTTGAGACGTTTTTGGATGTGATTTAGCGCCGTACAAATAAAAGTGGATTGATAAAATGTTGACTAGCGTCACATTTGATGAGGTCTTTAGTAAGTCAGGACTCACCTGCTGCTGCTGCTGCTGTTGCTGCTGCCTCGCCTCAAAATGGAGCCTGACACAGAACAACTTTAACTTTCAGCTTCTCTTCCTGCTTCTGCTACACACTGTGGCTCCTCCCATCCAGCCGCCTCAACTGCTACCACACTTCCAGGAAGTCACATGACGCTGTGTGTAAGAGAGAGAGAGAGTGCATACAGGTGTGTGTGCTCTTCTTGTCACGTACTATCTGGCAGTTTGCTCCCCATTCTAGGGAGCATTAGCGCCACCTACGGTCTGTAACCTTGAAGACAATCAAAAGGTGCTCCTATTAATTGTGTGTTGTGTAGAAAGTCAAAGCAATGCTTGGAGACTTCCTTCAGCTCCACTCTTTTGTAGATTTTCTCAATCAAAGGCCACGTGGAGCCTCTTCTCCTCTCCTGCCCACATCTTCCACACATTCAACTGCTCCACACTGTTCACACTTCCCATCCACATGCTGGACTCCTGTCTGGAGAGTCTGAGCCTCGCTGTTGTCTCAATCTGGATTGTTTGAATGTCATCATTATTATTATGTGGACATAGTTTTTCTATTGGCTGGAAATGTCTTGTTGCCAGGCAGAAAGATCAATTCCCCAGTATGATACAACTGATGCTTGCATTGTGGCTACAAACAAAACCAAACAAGCAAAAACTGCTCAAACAGCGCCCCTCAGTGGCAGAACTGGGAGCTGCGAGGACCGACGCGTCATAGGAATGTTTGAAGGTTCAAGGCCACATTTGAACACATTTTGTTTCTTCTTGACATATTATAGAGTGACCTGTCTGAAATATCTGCCTGTTAATTAATGTCTTATTTTTTCAGCACGTGTTCATTTCTCTGTAAAGTCTGCAATAGAAGGTAGTTTTGACTCGAGGGCGCCCCCTGGCTGCTCTTTCCAGAACTACAGTTGCCATCACTTGTTGGCGGTCCATGATGACGGTGAGAAAAATGTGATTTCCTCTTTGAAGAGCTGCTGTTGCTCCCTGACGTGATGAGACTGGACAGTTGTTGAGGGATGTGACACTTCCTGTCAGCTCCTGAGGACAACAAGGAGGCCGAGCCTCTGATGCCCCCTACTGGCTGCACTCTGGAAGAGCCCTCCCCCATCCTCAGGACCAAGTGATCCTCCCTCAACATGAACACATCACTTCCATGTGAGGAGAGAAGAAGAGACGGCAGGAATCAGCGCTCACACTTCAGTCCTTGAAGGCATCATCAGAGACATTCACTGCTGATGAGAAGCAGACTCAATGTGTTCATCAACTTTTGTTTGTCCAGCGCTGAATCACAACCAAAGGCGTCTCACTGTCCAATCAGAGAAAAAAGCAACTGGGCCCCCAGAGCAGCAGGGGGCGACAGTGGGATCATGGACAGAGCCCAGTAGTCACATGTCATGAAGAGTCATTAGGAGCAGCAGTAGTTTTAATGCTTCTCCAGACCAGCTGAGAGGCTAAAGTTAGGAAGTGTGCTGGCTGTTCAGGAGTTTAAACAGAGGGGGGCAGTATGGTCACCCTGAAGGAAGCCAGTCAAAGGTGCAGGCCAGGGGGTGGGGGCTCAGGTCACTGGTGGTCTTCCTGGCCCGATTTAGCATCCTCTGTCTGTAGATGCTCTCCAAGCTTGGCAAAGTGCAGCCCAACACTTTGCTGCATTGTCTGATGATTTGACTGACTCTTCATTTGAGCCTGTGTGGCATTGCCATACCAGCAGATGGCAGCAAAGCTGAGCATGCTTTCAATCAAAGAACAGCACCAAGCCACAGTTGCAACCCTGAAGACTGAAGCAGGGAGGCAATGTGAGCATTTTGACAGTCTTGGTGTGAGCCAGGCGGGGATGGAACCCACAACCTCCCAGTCTCAGCTGCTTAGGGACTGGACTGGAAGCTGCAAGTTGTTGTTTGCCTTCCTGGAAGAGTGTTTTTCACACAAGGCTGCTGGACTGACAGCAGGCCGGCACATCGTCCAGCAGCTGCTGTTTCCTGCTCAGCACTATTGCTGTTGTTCCACTTGCCAATCAAATATCTCCACTTCTGCTGAACCCACTGACGTCACGCAAACTCTGTGCTGAAGCTCAACATCCACATCATCCAATTGATGTTTCTGGATGCTTTCTTCACAGGAACAAGCAAAGGAAAACCTGCTCCCAGTGGGAAAATGCTCACAATTCTGTTTGGTCAGCCACATTTTTGGAGGTGTTTCACAGTCATGTGAGCCAAAGGAAAGAGAAACACTGTTTGCTGTCTGCTTTCTTTGTTTTGGTGCTTGGCAGAGGCCTCCAATGAGATGAAAATACAACTGCAGACAATAAAAGTGTCATTCTTCCAGGAGACAGGTGAAGCAAACTATGGTCTGTGGCCCCTTCCAGGCCAGATAGAAATGCTGCAACTCTGAATGACTGCTGCCTGCCTGCCTGCCTGCCTGCCTGCCACATCACACCAGTCTGTTGCACAAACTGTCCACTGCCTGGCCGCATCTGGAGCACAAGCTAGAAATCAGCTTTGCACTTCCTGCTGCTGCACAGTGTTCTTCTGTCTGATCAGCCTTTCTCCCCCTCAGGCTGCAGCTGTAGTGGTGACTTCAAGCTGACATCCAACATTCAAAGGAACACAATGACAACCTGTTAACAAGGAACAATAATATTGAAGGGCCTCTGCTAAAATGATACAAATTGGTTATTTGACCAATGTTAAAGTTTTGCTCATTTCCTTCCTGAAATCCACCTTGAAATCCCACCCCCTGTTGGGATCAGGATATTCCACTTCTTTTTGGATCAAAGTTCTCCACATCCTACTGAAATGTTTTCAACAACACAAACTGAAGCTTTGATCCAGATCAAAATTAGGATTGGATGACATCATCTAATCCCATTTCAGAATCCTTCTTTCCCTTTTCAACCCGTTTCCAAGATTCCATCCAATCCCATAACCCAAATCCAATCAGATTACCTTTGAAGGTGTGGGTGTGGCCAAGGCTAAAGATACCGACTAATAGCAAGTCAGATCAGGTGTTGATGATCAAGCAGGTGTTGTCATCAACAGCTCTGTTGAGTCAGCGGTTCATGTGTATTTCCAGGACAAAGGCCCCTCCCTCCTTCCAAGACTCAAAGGTCCAGATTTTAGACACAGAAGACAGATGGTTTGAGAGAGGAGTGAAAGAAGCCACCTGTGTCCACCTAGAGCGACCCTCTGTGAACAGAGAGGACTCCTGCTGCTGCTGCTGCCTCCAGCCAACATGCAGCCTGACGGAGAAGCACTTGGACTTTGAGCTGCTCTTGTGATATTTTGTCATGCTTATAATCTCTGATCAGTGTTTCTGCTCCCACTTCCCTGAAATCACATGACAATGTGTTGAGTTGAAGTGCAGCCACGCCCCTCTCTCTCTGCCAGGGTGCATCAAGTGTGGCTGTGGCTCCCAGAAGCAGTTGGAGTGCAACAGCTGAAGATGGTCTGGTCCTCAAGGAGCTGCTCACTCCATCAAAAGACAAGGGCAGCAAACATTGTGTCAGAAGCAGTGGCAGGAAAGCAGTGGCAGAAACTGCACTAGGAGCAGAACACACTGCAGGACAAAGTAGTGATGGACAAATGAAGCTTGTGGGAAACATCCAAGCACTGGAGCCACTGCTTTGACAATGGCTGCAAATGACTGCAAGCTGCAGTAACACTGCCCTCTGCTGGCCACACACACACACACACACACACACACACACACACACACACACACACACACACACACCTCAATGAGCAGCATTCAGGATGTATTTATTGTAGAGAAGCTTTGATGCTGAACTGTCATTGCTTTGATCACCTTTGACTTTAAAAAGTCTTGACTTGAAATAATCTCTCTCTCACACACATATACATATATGTATATATATGTGTGTGTGTGTGTGTGTGACTGTAGTTGTGCTCATTGCTTTGCATATTAAAAAGAGGTTTCAACAATATATGTTACATGCGTATTTTTTGGAAACATCTTTCACATTTGTATGTTCTTAAACATATATTGTTATTAAAAATTAATAATCCTTGTCTGTGTTTGTTCTTAAATGACTGGCTGCTGGTGCAATTCCCCCAATCAAATCATCAACACATCAACTGTAGTCAGAGACTTTCATCATCACTATGGACACTGTTGCTTTTCCCGCCGCTTCATCCTTCAACTTTGGCTTCACTTTCAATAGGATGCCGCACTTTTCACGGTCGCCTCCCCTGGAGTCCTCTGGCGCCCCCCAGTGGAGGCTTTGAAAAGCGCAGGGCCAGAGGGATCAGTGGCACTGTTCAAAGCCACATTCACTGACTTTATCTTCCTGTTGTTGAGTTGAAACTACGCCCACCCTCCCAGTTTCAGGGTCATGGCTAGATGGTATCTAAGATTCGTAAGGCAGTGACGTAGGTTCTTAGAAAGTCTCAAAAAATCCTGTTGAAGGCGAAGCTAATGTCAAAGAGGATGGCTAACATTGATAGAGATAGGCAATGATTTTACCCTATGTAACATCCTTAGCCTCCAAAACTGTATTCTTGACCGGTACCGTAACTTCAATACTGATCCTAACTGCGACTTGGACCCGAATCCTAAACCTAACCGCCACCCGAGTCCTGATCCTAAACCTAACTGTTGACTGACTGATTTTATTTGATTCATGCTTGCAGTGAAGCCTGGGCTACTCGGACCCTCCATCTCTCCCAACGTGAGTTGGAAAGAATCTACGAGACTTTGTTAGAATCTACGTCACTTCCTTGCGAATCTTTGATACCATCTAGCCATCACTCAGTTTCAGGGACCCTGATTCTAACAGAACAACTGAATCTGGGGTCAGACGTCCGGAATTATCAGGAAAGTGGGGAAAACAAAAGTACTCCACTTGCGCGCAGAGCCTTTCCACTTTATTCTCCACATTTTGACTGACGTCACGCTGACATTAATTGCAAATTTTCGATTTTATTCACAAAATTTCATCTTTTTAACCTGAACTTTATTCTCGAAGTTGAAATTTCGACTTGGAAAAAAAAAAAAAAAATTCAGTCTTAATTTTTTTTCTCTTCTTGTGGCCCTAATCCTCTTCTGTAGAATGCTTTTTGCTCTATACATTATGTGTACGGTTCTAAAATTGATTACTCAATTTTAAAATTTGCAACTTCAAAAAGACTGTTCCTGGTATCTTGCATGATTTAAAACTCTTACAGGTCTTTTTGGAGTATGAATTTATGTATTTATTTTTGTATGTTTCCCTCTACTGGATGCTTGAGAACTAGAACGCCAATGCAGATTGTGCGGGACAGAGGAGCACAAGGCTCCACAAATGTGCAAACGTTAACACAGTGATGTGCCGATCAAACTAGACACAGACCACACAACATATTCTCCAATTCATGTCAAACATGGTGGTGGACATTTCAGTTTGTTTGCATTAAAATGTGTATGAATCACAACACATTCTTTCTTGTGAAAAGTTGTTGCTGTCATGCAGCTTTTCTCCTGGGCAATCTTCACGTGAACAGATCCAGAAAGTTCTCCAGCTCTGGAGCGCTGCAGGACGCATCATCCAGGCAAGTCCTTCTCGTTGTGTTTTTCTCGTTTGCGTCTCCGCTGATACACACTGGTTGTGTTTCTCCCCTCTTGGACCTCTGCCGATTCTCCATTTTTGTTCTCTCGTCTTTGAGGAGGACGTTGTGCTTCCTGTGAGATGGGTGAAGGTGGAACTTGTTGTTTCTTGTTCTGGACTTCCTCTTCAGGCAGAGCTGACTGGAGGTTATGATAGAACCTGAGGACGACAATGAGACACTTTGTTAAAAATTTGATCTCCTGGCAGCAGACTGACAGTAACTCTGTTAGTCTGCTGCCAGGAGCTACTTCACCAGTAGTAGTAGTTCCTTCTATGTCTATGCTATGTCTATGCTTTTATAGTCGCATCTGGTGAAGTAGTTCCTTCCGTATTTAGGTCAGTAGTTCCTACTGACCTGTGGATCCGTCTTAGATTCTCCTCCATCTTCTTATTGGCTACCTGAGTTAGGAAATGGATGTATTCTGGTTCAACTAGGAGTTTTCCCTCCTGACTCAGAGGAACCTCGAGGCCATGGGTACTGCGGACTGCCTATAGAAACAAGGATTGGGTTGATGTATTGATATCTGTATGCAGGAGCAACATGTAAAAAGGATGAGCCTTTCAGAGAGGTTTAATGTTACATTTGCTGTTACAAAAATTTCATCACTTTCTATGAGAGAAAACTGAAAAGTATATAGTTGCAAGCTTACCGTCATGATTTTCCCCGTCTTGCCAACAGTGAGTCCCGAGTTCCGAAAGCCGGAGTTGATGGCCACAGAATGCTGGAGAAAATAAATGTATATTTTAATTACATTGTAAACAAATGCCAATGCCCACTCTACCTTAATGCTGTTACATTATCAGCATTATAATTTACTGAGGAGGGAGAATGCTGCACTGAGTTGGTCTAGACCAGGGGTGGGCAAACCTATTGACTGGGGGGCTATAATGGGTTCTAAACTTTGACAGAGGTTTGCTACATATCACTGGATATGTAGCAAACATGTGCTTGCATGTCACTTAAATAATTAAATCAGTGTCCTTGAAGTGTATTTAAATCACATTCTGTAGGTTTTGTGGATTCATGTGTTCAATTGTGGTCGTAAATGAACGACAGAAATCAATCTTGAGCAAGACATTAAGGAGGTTTAAAAAACAAAACAGACACTTTTCCTCACCATGAGCTGTGCATCATCCAGCTGCTGACACTGAACATGAAGAACGAACGGCTCGAACTTGAACACTGCATCCCCACTGGAGCGAGCGAGAGCCGATACCTGCAGAGCAAAGTTTGAATTGGAATGACGTGGAGGTGACTGGAAGAAGAAGTGTTGCGGTACTGGAGTTTGGTCTTAGTCTCCAGAACACTTTTTAAGGGTTTCAGTCTCGTCTCGTCCTCTGAGGCTGTTTTACTGGGTCTGGACTCAGACTGGACTGGCTGTTTTGTTTTTTTTAATCCAGACCAGTTGTTGTTATTTTTTTTTTTAATATAAAGTCACGGTCTTGTCTTGGTCTCCAACTCCAAATGTCAAAAGTCTGGTCTCAATCTCGATAGGTTCTGGTTGGTGCCGTCTCGACTACAACAGTAGCACTGGGTGCAGAAATGAGTCAGTCCTCACCAGGTCATCTGCTGTGCACTTGTGATGGGAGACGAACAGCCAGACACAATTCTTCTTCTGGACCTCACTGCTTTCCAGAGGCTGGAGTGCACAAAGACAGGACGAGTTGAATTCATTTCGGAACACAGCGATTAGCCGCTAGCACGAATCAAACCAGAAGAAGTGTCTTGGAGACGAAGTGCTCACCGAGTCAATGAGGATGACTCTGCCCGAGCAGGAGCTGGTGGTGAAGAACTCCTCGCGGCTGTTTATCAGAGACACCACATGTTCGATGTCTTCGTCCACGCTGCCTTTCTTGCTCTGGTCCAGCTTGTTCAGACACTGTTTCTTCCACTGGCTGAACTTTTTCTCCATCGCTGCTTCTGCTTCATTCGCTTACTTACAAAGTCAAGCTCAGTTCAAGCAAGTCGTTGAGGGGTTGGACATCCATCCAATGACGTAGTATCATCGCTGCTCCTGCACTCAGGGATGCTGCTGCTGCTGCTTGTTAGCCTCCAAGCTAGCGCTGTTTCTTCTTCTTCTTCTTCTTCTTTTTGTTTAATGGCAGTTTACTCCTCAGTGTCCGGAGCATTGCCGCCACCTACCGAGTCGGCATTGGAGCAGATTGGGCAGCTACAGAGTAGAACTCCACAGTGACGGAAAAATCCTAAATTCTTTCTATTAACTCTGTTCCTGCTGACGCTGTTTATTCTTCGGCAGGTTGCTGCCGAGATGTACACAAGGCAATATCGCAATACTGCCACCTATCGCAGTGGAGGACATGAGAGATCGGTCGCCTCGCAGCAAGAAGGTCGTGGGTTCGATTCCGTGAGGTTTCAGGCAGTACACAGAAATGACAATATATGATAGACAGAATATACGCTGGTGGCCAAAATATTTGTAACACCGGACGGATCTAAAAACACGCATTTATTTATTTTTCTTCCAAAACACCGTTTCTTTTTGTGATGTTTGTGACATGCAGATGCTTGCTCTGAGCACAACAAGGAAAGAGTATGCATATAGTAGCATATAATTGTGTACGTGTGACTGTAAACATTTAGATTTACAATTACACAGGCATGTCGTAAGACTCTTGCATCAACATTAATTTACCCACACACACGTGAATTTTTTGGATTAAAAATGCCAGTGGTGCAGTGGTTCATGCTGCCGCCTCACAGCAAGAAGGTTGTGGGTTTGGTTCTGGCCCTGGGGCCTTTCCGTGTGGAGTTTGCATGTTCTCCCTGTGTCTGCTGGGTTCTCTCCAGGTCCTCCTGCTTCCTCTCACAGTCCAAAAACATGCAGTGAAGTGAATCGGAAACTCAGGAAGAAGCAGGTATTGAAAATGGATGGATTGAAAAAAAAAAAAATTTTTTTAATTGAAAATTAATCCTCTAAATAGTCAACACCACCTGTTGCAGCCAGCAGTTTGTGCGCGTGAATGTCGGCGCGTGCGTCACTGTGGTTGCCAGGGTTACCTGCTCACTGTTGGCTCAGGCGGTGGTTATTGACAGGAAGGTTAGGCAGGGGAGACACAGGTGATCAGTGTCGAGGGAACGAGGATCAAGGGAAGCCGCGACAGTTTCTTCAAACATGTCTGTGTGCGTGTCTAACAAGTGAGTTTTTGGTACGGTCATGCAAAATTCATCCTTATACAACTCAAAGTTTTTTAGTTTTACAAAGAGGGTTTACTTTAACTTAAAGGTCAAGTGTGTAATGTTTGGAGATTTTGACAAAACAGCGACATCCAGTGGTCACATTTTAGATTGCAGTGTCTTTCACTCTTCTCCTTTTGAGAAAAGTAAAATGGTTGCTCTTACTTTTACAGATTATGTTGATAATGTGTAAATGTGACAGAGCAGCAAAACAACAACAGAGGAAATATTGTATTACAGAATTACAAAAGAGGAGGGTTTTAAGCTTGCTCGCTGAAAGATTTCCCTCCACTTCCACCACTTTTAGGACCCTTGAGTGTATTTTGAGACCTTAGCGTTAGAGCTCTTTGAGACAAGGCAGTGCCTGGTTCCTGAGGACTTTGAATCTATAAAGACAGATTGTTTTTACATTTTATTTTGTATTTAACTGAATTATAGAGAGCCGAAGCTGCAAGGTTAACACAGGAGGATTGAAATGCAATCAAACTTTGAAAATGATAGAATCAATTAGAATTCCCCACATTGATCCCAAACAGTCAAACTAACATACATTGTGATAATAATGACTGTAATGACTGTGATTTATGTTACAAAGCTATTCTGGTCTCTGATTAATAGATCATAACTATCGCTTCAGCTTTCATTGAGCATGGCAATGCAATAGTTTATTGCTCTGTGGATGTGTGTGTGTGTGTGTGTGTGTGTGTGTGAGAGAGAGAGAGAGAGAGAGAGAGAGAGAGAGGGAGAGAGAGAGAGAGAGAGAGAGAGAGTATATCCCCTCCTGGACTGGCCCAGAACCTAAAATTGACAACTGGCAGATTGGAGAACAGTGGCACAGTCTGAATCCAAGGTTCTCTGCCATGAAGACATCATGAAGATCAGACCACAGGTCAGTCTCACCTTGTTTCCTCTCATACATGGTGATAAAAAATGATATGATATTGAATGAACTCGGACAGGGTAGGGTTACAGGGTAGCAGACTCCTGAATTATCAAAGGAGGTTCTTCTTGTTGTTATTATAATGTGAATATTGTGAAGTAAGCTTATCTATACATAGACTCTTAAATTCACTTTCATGATTTTTTTAAAATAAACTATTGCGAACAACCGTGACTGGTTGACCAGCTTATAGGATATAAATGGTGTTTTAGTATCTTCAGTTGTTATTACTATCTTTTAAAGATGCAGTCAAATTTTAATGGGTACCATTAATACTTTTGTCCTTATCTCCAATTTTCCATTTACTTTAGAAAATTAAAATACTTGCAGTAGTGATGAGGTATTAAACGGAAATACAGAGGATTATTGTATTGCAAAAAATGCAACTCTTGAAACATTATTTATTATTTCATTACGGGCTGAGTTGCCAATGACAGTGAATGCTCCAATGCTCCATCCTCCAGCTGCTCTATCTATCTATCTGATATAGATATCTATATATCTATCTATCTATCATATATACACACACATAGTGTATATAGGTGCTTCTTTTTTCCTTTTCTGTGCCACTTATACACAGTAGATTGCTATTTGTCATTTTGAAAGACTTGTTTTCCCACTTGCCACCAAACGCATGAGGGTAAACTGAAGGCAAGCAGTCCATCACGTTTTACAAACTGACAACATATTGCACATAATGTCCAGAGGCCATACCGTGTCCTACTGTTTGTGCCTGTACGTCCCGAGGGTTGTATGTCCCATTTATTGTCACAAGTGTGGCTCTGCTGAGCCAGAGGGGGGCGTTCACATACACTCATGCGCGTTACCCCCGTGCAGAAAATAGGTTTTTAGCACACTTGCGACTTCACTCGCAGCGTTTTGGGATTGATTGCACCGAGAAGATGTACCACTCTGTCGCGAAATACCCAAACTGATTCGAGGACGTCTCACACACACACACACACACACACACACACACACACACACACACACACACACACACACACACACACACACACACACACACACACACAGTTTTGAAAGGGCAATGGGCCATGTCCTTCGAGGTCAGATTCCAACAGGCAATGTACATTTCTCTCAAAAACATAACATTGATGTACACAAAAAAATGCAAACAAGAAATATTAAACGTCACAATTTGGAAGTCCAAGAGCAAGATTAAGATAATATGATGTTATTATGAGGTTTTTTTTTGTTTGTTTTTTTAATTACATAAATATTATTTGTTTTGTTGTCCTGACACTGCCACTTAACAATATTTGAGAAAAGTTTATTCGTTTTCTGTGGTTATTTTCCCAAATCTGAGAAAACCATTGCGGTATCGGTCAAGTATAAAATAGACCTAAAATGTTGCAGAGTGAAGCGTCATATTTTTTCGTCTACCTGTACACCAGCCAGTTCGTTTCCCCCGCAAACCGGAAATTTAGTCAAGCTAGCAACATTTTTTGCAGTAAATTATATCGTTACTTGATTGGGCCGACACGGTTTCCGTAGTGTCGGTCCACAGACGATACAAATTAATTCTTAAATATTGTGTTTTTTTTTTTTTTTTTTTTAGCCCGATAGTTTCAGCGAACACCAGAATATGCGGCAAAATAAGCAAGTGCGGCGTTAAAAATGGCGCGTAGGTTTATTTTGAAAACCCACAAAGGAAATGAGCTTGCCGAATTTCGCTGCCTTGATGGCGGTCACCTGCTGCTGCTGCTGCTGCTGCAGAAGAGAAAATCAGAACAAGTGGGGCAGCGTCATCGAGGTATCTGGGGGTGACTCCTCACTCCTGAACATGTTTCGCCCTAGCAAAAAAAAATTGAATTGTCGCTCTTAGTTTAACGTCATCGCACAAGGTGTGCAGTTTTCATATTCCCGAAGCCTCCAAAACCCGCAGTTAAAGGAGAGGGGGAGGTAACCACGGAGCAATATTACTGTCAGGGACGTCGACGTTTTCTGTTCGCCGTACAAGGGATGGAACTTCATTAAGGGCTTCTAGCGGGCGAGAGCTGGACTCGGTCAGATTTTTGCCAAAATTACGACGGGAATCAAGTACAGCTCACTGTCTCCCGGCAGCGGGAGAGACCAGCGGCCACTCGTCATGTCTCGAGCCAAGGAACGGCTGAAAGGCGGGAATGAGACCAAGGACAGCGTCACTCTGCTGCCGTGCTTTTATTTTGTAGAGGTGACTATCTATCTATCTATCTATCTATCTATCTATCTATCTATCTATCTATCTATCTATCTATCTATCTGTCTGTCTATCTGTCTTCTATCTATCTATCTGTCTTCTATCTATCTATCTATCTATCTATCTATCTATCTATCTATCTATCTATCTAATGTATCTGGACGGCCTGTTGTGCTTGACTGTCAGTCTTGGATCGGTGCAGGTTCTTCAGTCAGGCTCGGGTCTGTGTTGTTGATGGCTTTGGAGAGTGAGGATTTGAATCGAGGGGTAGATGATGCTACATAAATGTGACTTGCACATTTTGGACATCTGGCATGACGTGACATACATACGCACGAGGTGATGCACACCAAAAGGTCTCACGAGTGAACCAAACAATCTGCAAGCTGCGTCAACCCTCATTTTCAGAAAAGCTCACATTTTGCGAGCAGTAATAGAGAGAATCTGTATTCACCTCATCCTGTTCTGCAGTCCGGGGCACTGCAGTCTCCACTGGATGTTATGATGCCGAGTGAATAAGGCTTATTTGTCTGGCTGGCTGGCTGGCTGGCTGCAGAGATTTGTCCAGTGCGTGCAGTTAACTCAAGTGCCATATTATTAATACATTTTCAGTGGAACCCTCTAAATGTAAAATAGTGAAAGGCAACAAAATGCTGAGTGCTTGGGTCATCCTAATTCTAAATGCACAACTGAGACACAGTGTCTTTAGTCAGCCTTGTTGAAGGACTGACCGCTACTGGATCACAGTGCGCTATTGATTCAGAGTTATTGTTCCTCACCTCAGGATAAAGAGCACAGTCACACTGCATTTAACTCCCACGCCTCCAGACCACCGAGCAGCCGTAGCTCAAATTGCACTTCTGCCAATGTAAAAAAAACATTCTAATCCGAGTTTAAATGATAAAGCAGGTGAGTGTTTACATTGTAGGAACAGTTTCTATTCTGATTCACACAATGTGTGAATTGGCTAACGTATTTCATCATTAATGAGTGATAAGCAGTTTGGAAAATCAAGAGTTTCTCCATGAGCAGGACTTACCCTTTCAACTTCAATAAGCCTGTTTGTTTTAATCGATGTCATTGTAGTGTTTCGTTAAAATTGTAGAAGGTGGGTTTATTCATAACACGTTACTTGACATTTTTATTTCTCCATAATTTTGCCACGTGAGCCACCGTTGAGATAGAAAATGTCTTTCACCAGGAAGCCCTGGTCAAGATAGCGGCACAGGATTAGCATAATGATAGCACAACGTTCAAACAATTAACAATACAACACCAATGTTAAATATGTATAAAACAGAAAAATATATAACTGTATATACAGTAAAACAAACAAAACAGATTTTTTTTTTTTTTTGCAAAGCATTTTGAATTAAGATTCTCAATTCTCAACAGAATTAAATGATTCAATTTAGTGACAGACGTAGAGTCAGAGAGAATCAGAGTCGCTAATTCCACGACCAAGAAGCATAAAAACTCATCGTCATCTTGCCAAGTTCTGCAGCTGGACGGGAGACAACAAGAAGCAGCGGAAGGTTTTGAGATCCCAGGCTGTAGACTCTTGGTTTCCACCTAAACAGGAGACCTAAACAGCCTGGGGAATAGCCAAAGACCGCAATAAATATACGCTGATGAAGCCTATACGTTCTGTGCGTGACACATCGAGATTATAAAATAAAACACAAAGCTCCATGGTAAACTGTGTCAAGGCACAAAGAGCTGAGAAACATGCATCTACTTAACTGTACTGAGACATTCTTGTCAACAGTCGATACTAATGGCTTGTTGAGCTACGCATGTTCACATACTGTCTGATCTGCTCACTTCAGCTTCTACTTCTAAGGGGCCATTTTTCATCATTATAATCATGGCTAGGTAAAAAAATAAATAAATAAATCATATGATCTTAAAAAGAGTGCACCATAAAAAGAGGTTGTCAAAGATATCCAGAAGACTTGCAGGAAAAGTGCCAACACTACAGACCAATAACCGCTGTTCCAATCATGACTGAAACGTTTTATTCAGTGAAAAATATGGAGTTAGTGAAAAGGATCTAGTTTTTGTTGACTTGACAGAGTTCCAGAAAAATTACCTCTTGTTTATTAATTTGGCCACTTGCTTGACCAATGACTCATTTTGTCATTTTAAAAAATATTGCGGTTTAACACAGATAAGCTACGTGTGGTGGGGCAACACGCATGAACTTGAGTGTTCATCTACCTCCTTCTGTTGTACCTCTGTTGCTTTCTGTTGACTGACACGGCTGAATGTTCCTGACGGTGCTTTGGCAGTAACGGACGTACTGAGCTGCAGTCGACTCGACTTGCCTAAGCATCACAGTGTCTCTTGGACACAGCAGTCTTCAACAGCCAATGATTTTGACATCCATTAAATTGCACCGTGGTGCTTTTAATGTGGATGTTATCTATTGGCCAGAATTTGCTGGCATTTCCTGATTTTACTTCCTGTTTACTGCAAAAGCAAGGAGTAGCCCAGCCTCTACGCAGTCCTGGGGTTTATGGTTTGGATTTAATAGTGTTCCCTATCAATTGAATGTTTTAATATTCTTAAAATGAGATGAGTGAGTACAGCAGGAGAATACAGACCCTAATGAGAGAGAGGGAGAGTGAGAGAGAGAAAGGGAGAGAGAGAGAGGGAGAGAGAGGGACCTGTTGTTCATACTGTCCTGGTTGCCCTTTGCCTTTCTCCATTACGTGTTGCCTCCTAGTGTGCCATGCATAAATGTCCTCACCCCACAATGAATGTTCATTTCCTATATTTGGGTTGGATTGGACTCACACCTAGAGCGAACCAAACAAGGGTCGGCTTGGAGGTGAACTGAGACCCCTGATGACGGAGCACTGAAGTTCATTTATTTAGTTCTCATCAAGATTTGGATGAGAGTTCGCACCAGGGCACATGAACCGTACCTTTAGACCGCACAGTCCTGGATTTGTTTGAATCATATTGTGTAGGTTGTGAAGACACCCTAAGATTTCAGTGGAGACGTACATATGTAGATATTTTGGGTAACGTCCTTTGTCGCTCAGTGGGCCTGCTTGAGAACCATCAACATACCTGGAGGTTTGCCCTTCAGGTGTGCTGGACAGAGAGGTGATTCTGCTGGTCATGGTTGAGTCTTTTCTTTGCCATGGCCACATCAGCTATCCATTCAGATTTGTATCCAGACACAGACTCGGCATACTACCCCCCATGTGAACGTGATGATTGTCAGGTGCTGTGTTCAAGAGTGCTGACGTGGTTTCCACTCACCAGACCGTCACAGAGACCTTTGTGAGCTGAGGCTTGTGGCCAGGGATCGGCATTACAGGCGAGGTCTGAGAGGCCGTGGTAGTGGTGGCAACATCACAACTATGATGGTTATGACAGTTAATCTCCGGGGCAGATGGTAGTTTTGAAATTTTGCTGTGCTGTGTTTTCTGTATTTTTTTTAAAAAAAAGGAACCAAAAGCAGAATTGATGCTCTCATGTCATGTGTGTTACCAAAGAGTGGAGCAAGAGACATTAGAAGAGTGGACTGTAGTTTATCAGTTAGTTTATAGGAGTTTATTGTTGGACTATAACGTAGTATCTTCGGTCGGTAGTTTGCAGTGTAGGGACATCTGCAAAATTCAGATAGATGTAGAACTTGCTGGAGCTCCAACAGCAACACATCTTCTACAGCTGTTGGAGAAATCTGCTTGTTTGCCAAATTAATGACAAGATTGACAATGGATTTTATGTAAGCCGTGTTTGCCTTTACAGTCTGCAGCCCACGACATCCTGTCAAAGCAAACATGCTGCCTCAGAGGAGCCTCCTGCGGTATTCTCCTTGTGACGGATAAATGCAAGGGTTGACAAGAAGGACCCCCAGCATGAAAGAAACACCTTTGCCAAACTAAACAGGCAAATCAAATCGCTGGATTTGCTTCTCTGAGGGGGGACAATGGAAAGGATTTGCTATTGCATCCTCCGAGACGAGGCGGATTCAAACTTTCACTCATCCAAACACACTGTTGTGAACAATGGTTGATTTTTTTTTACTATTAGTCATTTACAGTTTAATGACCAAACAAACCCTGCTTATTGTTGAAATTAGAACACTAGTATTTATTTATTTGTTGAATCTGGAGATGGACAGAATTGGGCCACATCAAAAATGGCACTTGCTGCATTGTTGTATGACGATTCGACAGGATGATGGAAACATGTTCAGAGCACATTTTGCAACCCCACATCTGTGCTGCTGTACCACCGCATCTGATATGTAGTGACCTTCTTTGATAGGTTGTGTGTCCAGTTATTCAATGCATCGTAGTAGTTGAGAGCATTTCACTTTTCTCACCAATCCATAGCCTAGCTTTTCTTTCTCCTGACTGACAGCTGTCAGCTGATCGTTAACTACTGACAAGGTTGCGTTTAGAAGATGACAGACATGTCTGGTACTGTTGAGTGATTTTTGCAGTGTTCGGGATTATTTCCCCTCCATAATAGTTTTGTTCGGCCATAACATATTTTTATACTTCAGCGATTGTTAGCGTTGACAGGTTTGAACTTTATGTGAATTTCTGAATGTCCCTCAATTATTGCACATCTCTTCATCCTCCCCTTGACAGAGCTTCTGCATTTCTATCTTACACACAGTCACACCATCCTACCCATTAACTGGCTGCTAGGCAACATGGTCCTCTGAATGGAGTGTATTTTTGTATCTGTGTGTTCAGGGCTGGAGACGCTAAGAGCAAAAAACATCCTTGCTGCCGCCTGCTTTCCTCGGACTGCACAGATCAGTTCAAGCCTTTGCTGTCCAAATGATCTGAATTTACGTTGACTTTGGTGCCTCGCTCTTTTTTCACATGTGTTTACGCTGTGGTAAGATTGTCTTTCTCCTTTGGATCATAACTGAATTTCTGAAAGCTGTAATTAGGGTTTGCATCCTACGTGTCCGTGCTCTTGTAGCCATCGATTTGTTGTTGTTTCTTGGTAGAATAATGAGGACTTGAAACAGCTTTCTAGGTACACCACACCCAATGAACAGCACCTCATTCCTAACGAGTACACTCATTTAACTGTACTGAGTGACAGGATTTGAAACCCCTCATGGCACCAACACACTCGGCCATTTATCATCCGCTTTGCAAAGACACGCTTCATCTGCAGAATTCCATATCATTTCTTCAATAACTCAGGTAAGACCCTACGATGAACTGGCGACTTGTCCAGGGTGTCACCCTGCCTTCGCCCTAAGACAGCTGTGAGAGGCTCCAGCAGACCCCCGTGACACCCTGAATAGGAATAAGCGGGTATAGGAGATAGATGAATGAATGAATAACTCAGGTAAATATTGTGAAGGTTTTCAGTGCCAGGGGTGCAAGCATCTTAAAGGGGCCCTATTATAAAAAATGTAATTTTTCAGCTCTTCTACAGGTCTTAGTGGGCTGGCCTTTTCAGTGTTACTGCGCTGAGATAAGTCGATCAGATTTTGCACAACTTCCTATGTAAGAAGAGAAGCTGCCATCTTCCTCGCTAACTAGCGTTAGCAGTGTGTGGTTGGCCAATCACTAGCGAGTGGGCTGTTCCAAGGTGGAGCCACAGATTGAGAAGGGGGGGGGGGGGCACAAACACTTGTTTTTTAGGCCTGTACAGCTCAAACTAGGAGTCATTGGACCAAGAAAATTAGATAGGACCCTGTTAAAGATAATCAATCACGTCTTGTAGTCATGTTACACCGAAACCATGGGGCAGTCTGACATTTCATACGTCATTGGAACAGGTTGGCAATGCTGGAGGGGAGACACTCTTGTCTCAGCACTTGCAAGAACATCTTTTAGCATAGAGGGGAGACTGCACCTTGCAGGCCAGCTGCATAAATAACAAGAAGCCCACACTCTCACACGCAGCCCATGGCCACCTGTTATGGCCTCAGCTGCCCACTGCCAACGCAGCTAACAACTCCTGCAACAAGGCAGCGCCAGGCCCGGCAGGAAGTTTCAAACTGCCCTGCTGCAAAGACGCAGTATTATAAATGGCACAATACTATAAGATATGTGTAGATTTTAATGCAGTGGAATAAATTGTTGACTGGTGCAGTGTCTGTAGTAACCATGTAAACAACAGCGAACGACAAAGCTATACAGGTATTTTGGACGTGCTCTTGGCCTTTGTTGGGCTGAATCCACAGAAATAGTGGCGTGCCTGTAGTAAACTATATTACTGTACGACAAAACTCACACAAATTCATGATGGGGAGCTGCAGCTTTGGCCGCTTAAACCCGTCTGCCTTTGGAAGCTGGATTTTCAGACTGTCCAAACTGCAAGGCAAGGTGTTAGTTATCAGTATGGCCAGATTTGGTATTTTTTTAACTGCAACTGGCAAATCTGATTTGAGCAACATCAAAAATATATGTGGTGAAATTTCAAGAGTCCTTCAGCATCTATGACTTAGTATTTAAGCATCCGAAGTCATAAAACTTGATAACTTGTATTTATGCATTCCAGTTTTTCAGCTTTGTTATTTTATTATTTTATTCTGAATTTATTTAACTATATATATATATATGTATATATATATATATATATATATATATATATATGTATATATATTGTTATTATACTTTATCTTGTGTATGTATATACCCTCTATCAATGCAAGTATCTTTAAATAAACCAAGGTTTTCTTGTGTGTGTGTGTGTGTGTGTGTGTGTGTGTGTGTGTGTGTGTGTGTGTGTGTGTGTGTGTGTGTGTTTGTATTAGACCAGAAAATTCATGGTCTAGGAATTCATCATTAAAGGAGATGGGATGGGAGTGGATTGTTCTCACCCCTTTTGGAATATGTATTATGTCTTATCTTCAAATGTTTTGTCCTATGTATCATTTGTCTCATCAATCAATCAATATTTCAATCAGTCAATCAAGTTCACTGCTGGTTTTCTGGCACCTCGGCATGTTTTGGTTGTGAGTGTGGTGATCTGTCCTTATCTACTTTATTTCATTTGAAAACATTCATTTAAACGTTCAGTGCTGAATTGAAATATTGTGTTTAATTGAAAATAAGACAAATATTGACTTTAGAGTTCACATACATCAGAGTCATATCTGTCTGTCTGTCTGTCTGTCTGTCTGTCTGTCTGTTCCCTGTGAGAAGCTCTGCAATGAATCATCAGGAACACAGCTGAGTTCTTTCAAATAATGATTCATCATTGATATAAATGACTCATTTAAGACATTTCTGTGCTCATGTACCGAATGCGTTCAACTCTTTTTCCCACCCACATTAAACGCTTGTCAGTCATCTATGTGGACCAGATTCTTTTACCCGCTTGAGGTTTTCACCTTGAAGCAAGACGACCACCTCCCAAAAATGATCACGTAATAACAGACCAATAACCAAGACAAGAGACACACCTGCAGGAAAACCCCGCAGCCTCACTTCCCGTCCTGCTGTTTGCAAGTTTTGCACTTCCTGTTTGCTTTTCCTCTATTTGCTTGTTATTGGACAGAGTGTATTAAGGCTGAGTCCCTGTGGCTCGGGGGTCCAGTGCTCTATGATCTAATAGCAATTCCAATACTATATCACATTAGGCTAATCTCGTTAGCCTTTTAGTGGAAAACAAAACAAGACATTCTAAACTCTACAGGAATCAGATGGCGAGACGGGTTGCAGATGAAGCTCCATCATCAGGTGGCAGGCAACCAGGAGGAAGCAGGTCTTGTTTAAATACGATAGATACTCTCCTGATTTCAGCTTTTAGAGACAGTGTGTTGGAACTGCTGCAGGTGGGTGAGCAGCTCCTTGCTGCAGGAAGCGGTGTTCACTGCAGGTACTATTGACTCACACACAAAACCATTTCACTGGCCTCCTACGCTGGACTTGTTTCATTCTTGACAATGCACCAACTGCTGAAATGTCCAGCTGCTGCTGCTGCTGCTGCGGCTGCTGCTGCTGCTGCTGTGGCTGCAGGATAAAATATGAAGAAAACATATCAGTCAGATAAAGAATAAATCATAACACATAGCACATTTAGTCTGGTCTCCATCACTGAGGTCCTGGACAAGTTGCAAATGTCTTGCACCTACAGACATGCAAGAGTTGCCAGTTAGTTAGCCTAGCATGTTGGTATGGAGAGAGAACCCACGCAGGGATGAGCAGAACATGCAAACCCACAACCTTGCCGTGAGGCTGCGTTTCCATTCACCCCTAGAATTGCTCCCAACCTAAATCTGGCCATAATAAAACCTGGTGATGGAAACATCTCCGCTTGGAGAACCCTCTCAAATATGTCTGAAAGGTTTTGACGCTCTCATGAGGTGGTTTTTCACCACCACCACTTTTTTTTTTTATGTGTCCATATCGAGGTATATCGCAAAAGTGTCACACCTGCAAACACCTGCAAATCGCAAATGTACTTTGTCGAAATTTTAGAAATATCGCTTTTATTTTGCGAAAAACTGATGGAAACGCAGCTGCTGCTAAGCATCTTCTGAAAGTTTTAATTTCCCTGAGGGAGTCATCCCAAGGGGATCAATAAAGTCTGTCTATGTCTGTCTATTAACGATTGGAACAATATTGGGATGCTTTGTAACAAATATATAAGGTTTTATACATTAACGTTATTATGTTTGGTTATTAACTTTAAAACAAGTTAACTACAATGAGTTGTAGTTTGTCGTGTGAGAAATGTCGTATCTATCTTTCGCAGTTCTAAAATCTGAGCTGTGACCGCATTTTTTTCAAAGCAATTTTGAGATTTGATGATTTGTGGCCATAAAAATCAGTCTTGCGCTGGGAGTATTTCCTCCTCATTGGCAGGCATTTTTATCCCCCCCCCCCCCAGGGTGAGAAATACGAGGCTGAGTTGTTGATCACTAAAACAACTGGAACCAAGACACAACAGTGGCAGTCATGGACAGCAACAACCTGGCAGACTCACTGTTTGTGATCAACCAGTGCTTCTCGTCGTCATTTACTCCTCATTCATATATTGAGAGCAGTCTGGATTCACAGTTGGTCCAAATTTATTCCAAAATGAGATTTTCTTGCTGAAATGTGACGGAGCAACAACCTTGTAATTCATCCTTTTTTGTGTTGACTTTCCAGAACGAGCCTCCTGCTTGATAAATGACTTTTTAGAATGAGTCTGCACTCAGTCTTGTTGCCGACTCATTTTCTGTTCATTGACTAATTTATTCATATTTTGCACTTTACTGCTTCTCAGGAGGGATTTAACGTTCATTTGATGCATTTAAATGAGCAAATTAACGACTGAATTAGTGCCTTGATTTTTTTTTTTTCTCCAGGGTGTTGAAATGACTTGGTAGTTGAACTGAGCACGGACAAAGTGCTTCACTGATGAAGGCGCAAAACTGTGAAATGGTGACTGTGGGCGGGGACCCGGTTGTTCCATCTCGCCAGACGTATTGACCATGAACTCCCTGCGCTGGAAGAGCGCCACCTGGAGGCTGGCAAATGACCGTCTCTGGTTTGGTTGTGCTGAGATTGCGACGTCTCGTCGCCTGCAGGCTTTAGATTCTTTAGTTTGTCTCCTTCAGTTTGTCAGACATTATTTTGAAAGGACACTCGCTGCTGTGTCCTGTGTGCATTTGCTGTCTTATGTTGAAGTTGGTTTTCCTGCTGTTAGTGTTGAGAGTTTTTGCTTCGTTTCTGTTTTCGATGAGGTCCACCTGTTTGTCCTCACCTGTCTTCACCCTAATGTGTGTCACCTGTGTGTTCCCTGCTGGAGTGTGTTTGTTGCCCTGCCTTCCAGTGTTTGTGGTCTTTGTGTCTCTGGTGTTGGGACCAGTTTACTGCGACACCTCTGTTGGCCTGATCCCGGTTTGCTGCGTTCGCTCGGCTTTTGTGTTTTCAGCTCGTCTGGATTTGGATTACAGTGACCCGCCCTCTTGAATTGAAACCTCCTGCCTCGACTCTCCCTCTCTGCTGTTGCATCCTGACACCTTGCTGTTTACACCTTATTAGCCGCCTTTCCATCGCCCCTAGAATTGCGCAAAACCCTAAATATGGCAATAAAAAAAAAACTGGTGATGGAAACGGCAAATTTTAGAAATATCGCTTTTATTTTGCGAAACACTGTCATGGAAACGCAGCTAGCGCCTTCGATGTACCTGAAGCCTGCTTTCACAAGGTGTTTCTGGTCTATGTTGGCTTCAGGGCTTCTGATGCAAACCCAGAGAAGCAGCTGTGCACAGGTGATGGGAAAGAGTCCAGTTGAACGTCAGTGTTTAGCAGCAGCTTGCGGGTTGCCGTCGTGGTTCAGTGTCTGACTCCCTCCTGTCTGTTGTCTCTCCTCTCTGCAGCTCCCCATCCTGGCGTCCTCTGTCGTCAGCTTGTATTTCCTTGAGCTGACCGATATTTTTCAGCCAGTGCATTCTGGGTACAGCTGCAATGACCGCAGTCTGTCTCTGCCCTACATCCTGCCCAGACAGGAAGTCTGCTCCCTCCCTCTGCTCTTCAGCTTGGCGTTTGCTGCTCCTACCGTCACTGTAAGTGAACCGTCGACCCCTTTGGATGAAGACTGGTTTCACTGACTGGTTATACTGTACGCGGTCCGGCCACGTCTGTTTATCCATACGTGTGAAGGTGGACAGAGCTCCAAGGTTTCAAAATAAAATAAAGGCCAAGACAGAGGTGCCAAAAGCCTGCATTCTATTGTTTGGCCAGCAGGAGTCACCAGAAATGGTTGCAAAATGACAACAACAAAAAAATGACTGAATTTATATTGTAATAAACTGGTTAAAAATGTGTTAGTTGAACCTGCAAGTAAAGCAACAGACGTTTGACTAAATATGATGTAAATTGAGTAGAAACAGTCGTAACATTGATGGCTAAAGTTTAGTAGACAAACGTTGTTGGCTCACCTGCGGTTGTGCAGGTACATGCTGGTCTCACGCCTCAGTCATTGATCACCTCAAGATGGCGCTGACAATGAAACCAGTCAAACAGTATTCATAAATAAATGGGTAATGTCACAATGACTCTGTCCATTCTTATATACAGTCAATGGGGAAAAAGTCATTGCCTGTTAGACGTAGTTCTTTTAGGTCGTGCAAAACTACTAAACTGAGAATCATCATTGAGAGCCATCAGTTATGTAAAAGTGTTGTTATTTGTTAGTTTTTTGTTGTTATAAGATCTGATTTCATCTAAAAATAAATCCAGATAATGATGTTCAGCACATCCATGAATAAACTGCTTTAAATCTACATTAATAGAAATAGACTTTTTATTTTATTGGGCATGGAAATACATACAAATGTCTGTTTCGAGATCAATGTGTGTTCTGAAATAAACGTACCTCTTTTGGTTTTTATGTTACATTATTATATATGCAATTAACATGTGAAAAAATGCAATGGAAGTGTACATAGTGGGGTATAGAGCATGTTAGTCATTTGTCTTCTCACATTAGCAAGTAACTGACTAAAAGCACACCACAGCACTCCATCACAGACACTGTGAATGATCAGATATCGCCGGGGTGATAAAGCTTTATAACTATTTCTAAATGACATACACATATATACATTAAATATATACATTTTCATTATGTGGAAAAAAATGGAACCCACTGCCTCCCTGCTTGGCACTCAGTATTCAGGGTTGAACTTGGGGGCGGGGGGGCGGGGTTAGATCACCCAGTGATTCCTGGGGGCGCAGTACCGCTGCTGTCCACCGCTCCCTCGGGGGGATGATGGGTCAAATGCAGAGGACAAATTCTGCCTCCATCTGGATGTGACGATCAGTGGGACTGTAACACTGTGAAATCTGTCCACACTGCACAGGTCTAAACCAAGCACAGCACATTTTTGGGATGTCGGGTATTTTTTGTTAACAATGTTTTCTTTGTGCTTGTAGATCTTAATAGGAGAGGCCATTCTCTACTGCTACCTATCCAGGAGGTCACTGGCCATGCAGACAGAGGCCAACATCAACGCTGCAGGCTGTAATTTCAACTCCTACATTCGCAGGGCTGTGCGCTTCATAGGTGGGAACAAGAACACGAGGGCCTTTTATGCAGATTTACAGAGAGTGAAAACACGGGAACACTCCTAACATTAGCATCATGTATTCATTGGGGGGGAAAAAAATGAATTGATGTTTTGTGTTATTTTACAGGTGTCCATGTCTTCGGCCTGTGTGTGACCGCTCTAATAACGGACATCCTTCAGCTGTCCACTGGTCAGCACACCCCCTACTGGTTGGATGTGTGCAAACCCAACCTGACGCACATAAACTTGTCCACCTGTGATGAGGCGTTTATCCTGGAGGATATCTGCTCTGGACAAGACGCAGGGCTCATCACTGCCGGGAGGTGAGGCTCTGTTCAAGCCCAACGCTTGGCGTGGGAGTGAAGCCGCTGGTGTGTCAGAGGATGCGTGTGGGCGTGCGTTCGTACGAGCGAGCGAGCGAGAGAGAGCGCTTTATGGAGTCGTTTCCCCGCACGCTGATCCACAGGCCATCATCTCCTTGAAGCGTGCAGTCAGAAACGAGTTCATTTGCCGCTCGGGTTGAAATTCTGCTGTCGGAGCCGCGGCCGAAACAGAGAAAATAGGAAGTGGATGATGAGCGGCGTTGATGACAAAGATCACGAGGACAAGTGGCAACGCATGACCTGCCAGAAAGACGACAGAATTCAGCCAGGAAGACCTGCTGTTTGTTAGAGACCTTCCCCAAAAGATAAACACTGCTTATTATTATTATGATGATTATTATTATTATTATTATTATTATTATTATTATTATTATTATTATTATTATCCTTATTATTATTATTATCATTATCATTATTATTATTATTATTACCTGGAGTGTATGAGGTCACTTCAACAATTGAAGTGTGTCAATGTAAAACCATGTATCTCCACTAAAATCTAACTCGCAGTACAATCCCTCTTTTTTACCCATTTTGTTACCCTGTACTTTGTTTATTCGTGAAACTACAGAAGGGGTTCAGGGCCACAAGAAGAGGAAAAAATATTACAGGAAGGAGATTTTTATTTAAGTTTTCATTTCAAATTTTAAGTTGAAATTTCGTGAATAAAGTCAAAGTTACGTGAAAAAAGTTGACGTTAAAAAAAGACGAAATTTCGTGAATAAAGTCAAAATTTCAGGAAAAAACACTACTGTTGGCATCAGTGACTTATTACTACCTGTTTTGCTACCATTAGAAGTTAATTATGTCAGAACTAGTGTTGTCACGATACTGGATTTCAGACTTCAATGCGATATTTGGGAAAGTATTGATTTTGGATACTAGCCACCTCCTTTCCTGCCTCGCAGGGAGGTAGCGGAGGGAGCGCTCCGAGTGTTTGTGTGTGTGTTGGCGGCGCCGCACGTCGCCTCGATGTAGTGCCGATATATCGATACTACGGAGAAGTCATATCGTATGGTTTTGAATTTTCAGTATTGGAAAAAATCTCCATATATCGATATTTTTGACAACACTAGTCAGAGGCTAAACTTCCTGGAGAAGCCAGGAAGGTTTTAAATGCCAGACGTTTCAGAATATAACTCTTGAAAATGTCGTCAGTGTACCATTTGATGAAGCGGGCCGCGGCTCTGCGGAAGGCAAACAGTGTGGGTGGGCTTCAGCTCCAGCCTGGGAAGCAAAGGCAGCACAGAATGTTCCAGGCCTCTCTCTGCTCCACACTGGCAAACTACTCTCATGATTCTCCACCACAGTATTAAGTGAGTGTAACAGGACTCCTGTGGATACATCAGCTGCATCCTCCACTCGGCTCTCATGGGACACGAGCTATGAATTTATATTTATCATTTATTATTAATAATTCAGTATTTATTTTTGTAATCACTTTTCTTCCACTCTTTGAGGCTTTACAGATTTTTTTGTCACTTACAGTCGGTTTTGAAAAAGAACAAGAGTGAACAACAATTCATTTTAATGCGTCACTATTTTACCATTATTGTTGTAATACATTAAAACCATGCAGTGAAGTCTTTCCTGCAATGTGCCTTTGTGATGGATTAGGTGATGAATTAGGCAGAGCAGTCTCTGGTTCATCATCCGGTCGAAATTATTCACAAGTCGTCTTTACTACACGGGCATGTGTAAATGTGTTGAGTTGCTGCCATGTGTAATAATGACCTTCTACAAAATAGTTACCAATTAATCAATCCATCAACTTTTATCTGTATGGCCTGAGTGTCTAAAAGAGCTTTACATTGGGTGCAGTTCACCCTACACCAGGCATAGGCAAACTACGGCCTGGGGGCCATCTGCGGCCCGTTAAGATTTTTAATCCGGCCTGCCGAATTTGAAAAAAAATGACATTAATAGTCAGTCAGTCATAAAATAGACTGATTTCAATTCGGTTGGAACTTTGCTTTGGTTCATTTTCAGTTGACATTATAAAGCTACGTGATATGTTTTCTACATATCCTTCATACATATTTATAGGCCTCGTCAGTTTTAAAGGCCTTTATTTTTGTATTGTGGTCTATGGGATTTTCTTTTTTTTTGCTGAAGTTCCTCAAGTGACCACTGGGAAAAATCAGTGTGCCAGCATATTGCCGTCCATGGTCCTGACTGACATGGCAAAATACCAGCAGAGCATTCTGGGAGTTGTAGTATTAGTGGTTACATGTCCTGTGTAATACTGGCGGGCCGGCAGCTCTCGTGGTGATTTTGTATTGGCCAAATATAATGACACTGCCGGCCACATTTGGTCCACGGGCCAGAGTTTGGCACCTATGGTCTTGATCAGTGTGTGTTGTACTTCTGGAAGTGGGAACTGGCCACATAACACTTTTAGTATGTGTGTGTGTGTGTGTGTGTGTGTGTGTGTGTGTGTGTGTGTGTGTGTGTGTGTGTGTGTGTGTGTATTGTTGTTTGTCTGTCACCAGCAAATGTGTCAATGTTAAAGTTTGCATTTATTAAATGCAGAAGTGAAGGCAATGTGAAATAGTGAACCCGCAGTCTTTGGCCTTCGTGCGTCCTCAGCTCACTTTATTACAGTGACAGCTCCTGGTGCAGAGCTAGCAACACATATTGTTTGTACACAGACACACCCCAAAGTTTCAGGAGGAGTTGCATGAATATTCAGCATCGCCTTCAACTGTCAACATTAGGATAATAAGATGTAAAATATGTGCACTTTTTAGGTTCATACATATGCACAAGAGCCGAGTTGTGATGTCAAAGTGTTTTGGTTAGTGGGTGTAGTTTCAAGGCACATCAAACACAAACGCATCAATTTACACAACATTGATTTTTCACACTATTTTTCTCTTTCTGTAGGAAGTCTTTCCCCTCGCAGCATGCAACTCTGGCTGCCTTTGCAGCAGTCTACATCTCAGTAAGTGGTTAAAGCACACTGTTGAATATAGCTGCTAACTACAGTCATCACCGCTGGGGTGAGGTTTACCCCAAGAATCTTAGTTATGTTGACATAATACAATTTAAATCATGTAAATGTTCTAACCATCCTCAGATCTTTATGCCGCGCTAAAGATTTAGATGGAGCGTTTATTGCCCAAAAATCTCTTTAGAGTGCAGCATAATTTGCCTTCTGTTTCAGCTTCCTGTTAAAACTGTTGCTTTGTTGGATCTTCTACATTTAGAAGGCGCTAGAAAAGAGAAAAGCAACGTCCCAAGCGATGCTATCAGAGGGTGGAATGACCCCCCTGAACAGATATTAGTGAGGCATCTTGCGCCTTTGTGAGGCGCAAGATGCTTCAGAAAAGGCTGAGAAAATCTTTAAGGCATTTTAGGCACAAGAAGAAAATAACAGACGTCTGATTTTTGAGGAGTTCAGTTGCTCAGAGTTTAACGAGTTGTTGTTAGAAAACACTGGCACAGTGAATGCAGTGAATACAGAGCAGTAAATCACCGTTAAAACATCTTGTTGTCTTGCTGACTTTCTCTTCTGCTCTTGAGATAACGAGCGGCTCCTCTGAAACCGTGTGTTCCAGATGTACTTCAACACAGTGCTGACGGACTCGGCCAAGCTGCTCAAGCCTCTTCTGGTGTTCTCCTTCATCATGCTGGCCATCCTGGCTGGCCTCACCAGGATCATCCAGTTCAGGAACCATCCTGTGGACGTCTACTGCGGGTGGCTGCTGGGTGCAGCCATCGCAATTTACCTGGTAGGGTGTGCACGCAGACGCAGGAACTTGATTGTTAAGTCGCAATAAGTATCGTGATACTTTACTGTATCGCGATACGGTAGAGTATCACGATACAGCCCAACGTATTGTGATACTCTACAGTATCGTATCACGATACATCCCAACTCATTTGTCCGAGCAAAAGAAAATAAGAGTAATCTGCCAATGAAGATAAAATGAACATCTTTGGTCTGATGGTGATGCTTTGCTGATTCCTTTTGGGAAACTCTGTTGTTGGAGGTTTAGCTGTGTACTTGAAACACGTCTACTAAATTCCAGCCAAGAATAGAAACACTGGTGAGTTACAGCCATCTGAAAGCAAACCTATGTTTCTTTCTGTTTCCATAATACGTTTCAGTCCATATACAGTAATCTATTCTTACTATGTCAAAAACTACAGGTAATAAATGTTATCTCAATATGTAAGGAAATAAAAAGGCGATGATTTTCAGCATCAAAGTGAAACATTCAGGTGTTTGCACAGCCGAAACAGTTTGATGAGAAGGATTCAAAAATCTTCTGAGGAAACTGGTCAATATTGGCACAGATTATTTCAGAACTCCCACATGGTATCATCCGACAGCCTCCCACTCACACTAGTGAGAGGACACACACACACACACACATACACACACTAACACAACTGCATAGACTCTGGTAAGAAATGTTGCATGAAAACCCATATTTGCTGATGAACACAGTTTCAGCCGCCTACACTGTCTTCACTCAGTGAGGTATTGCTATGTATTCCTGTCAGATATAAAGATTACCTGGAGTTGTAAATCGTTCACCGGGAAATATTTTTGCTTTGATCACTTCTTGTGTTTTTCTTTTCAGGGTTCTTTTTTTGTCATGGTACTTTGAGCACGTCTACCAAAAAGGACGAGAAAGGATTAGGGCCACAAGAAGAGGAAAAAAATATTACAGGACGGAGATTCATATTTGAGTTTTCATTTCGAGGTTTAAGTTGATATTTTGTGAATAAATTAAAAATTTCATGAAAAAAGTCAACATAAAAGAGACACAATTTTTGAATAAAGTGGAAATGGGCGAGTGGATGGATGGTGGATGAACCCAGTTACCCACAGTTAACAGTAAACTGCAGAAACCAGGTGGTATTTCACCTTTTTTACGTAACTTTATTCTCAAAATTGTGATTTAAATCTCGAAATTTCAACTTTATTCTCAAATTGGAAACAAAAAAAAATCTATCTTAATTTTTTTCTTTTCTTGTGGCCCTAATCCTCTTTCATACTACCCAGCTGCAATGCATCACTACTCTACAAAAAAAAAAATCTCTAATCATCTTATTAAAATCTTGACAATGGGCTTCGGTGTGCAATTCAAGGCAGGATTGACTTGCTGATGAATTGAAGCAATCATCAGCTACACAGGTTGTTTTCGTGTTATGCTACTAGCTGTGAACTTCATGCTTGTAGTAGAAGCAGAACAACCAAAGGGGCACTTTGTGTTGGAAGCTACTGATGAAATGAGGAACACATGGAGGTGAACTGCAACAACACAGAGCAACTCATCACACACTGAAACTTTTCACCCAATGGAAGTGAACATCGTCCACCTCAATAAAAAAAAAATAAAAAAAACACTTACATTTACAAGAGACTTACTTATAAATATGCAATATCAGTCCATGTATCCAAGATATTTTGGCGTTAGTTTGAGAATCGTAGGAGGAGAACTACATGCACAGGCTATATTTGTTATCGCTGCTCTCGACAGCTTCAGTCTTGCATCTTTTCAAAATGCACTTCACCAGAAGGAAGATTCAGTAGCGAGAGAAGTGTTTTCTCCCATCCTGCTCCCGAGCACCCTCAGTGCAAGAAGGAGCGCCCCCTGTGGGTCATTCCTGCCTGCAGCCATCAGGCTGCACAACTGCACTCAATAAAATGCATCCTATAAAGACTTATTTATACACTAGCAGTCAAAAGGTTGGACCTAACTGTTTCTTCTTTATCTTGACTACTTTCTACACTGTAGATACACTGAAGGCATCAAATATATGACCAGGATATGTGGATTAATGTGGCAAAAGAAAAAGAAAATGTTCAATGCTGGATGTCTAGCTGAATAGTTGGAGACTCTGGATTGAACTATCGTTGCTCTTCGTTGCTCTTCTTTGATGACTTTTTCCTGCTGCATGCTCCTCCGTGTTCTCCTGCACATTGTGCATGTGCGTATGCAGGGTGTGTACGCGGTGGGCAACTTCCAGCCCAGCGAGGATCGCTCCAGGAGCCGCCCACCTCTCCCGACTCTCAGAGAGCCTCCTCTCTCCTCCCTCCCTAACGTCAGCCAATCAGCTATGGGCAACAGCCACCCAGGTCAGTGTGGCCATCGGTGCTCCGTCACACTCGTTCTGAAAACATCAGCTAGTTTGGCAGATCATGCATGTTGCCAGGGAGACAATGTAGTGGGGGTTTTTGTGCCTTCCAACCCGAGCGTCTTAGACCAGGGCCTACTACGTACTACATGCTGTAAATGGACGGTTTAAAATAATGTTTCTAACACATCTAGAAGGGATGAAAGTGCCTGAATTCAGGTGGTGTTGCAAGATGTTCCAAGAGTTTGCAGCACTGACACTAAATGCAGTTTTTATCAAGTTAGTCCTGGCATTTGGAACCTGGACAACCAGTCTCTCACTTGAGCGAGCGTGTCGAAAAAGATCCAGAGTTTAAGTGTGACAGAGGTGTGATATATGATGGTTAAAGATAAATAGAAAGCAGTGATTGTTGCATCTTTCAGTGAGAGGGGCCTGCTGACTTTATCAAATAAAATGTGTCAGAATGATAAACAGTATCCAGAGGCTTTAGTGTCGTGCCAGATGCATGTCTATAGAATACAGCACCATAGTCCAAGACTGACAGAAAAATCCCTTATATTTTAGACAGGTTTTGTGATTTGCCTGCTCTGTGCTGTCCAATCACAGGTCACCACACCCTTGCTCCCAGCAAACCAGAGCCCATCATCACGAGGACGTCACACACGTTGTCCCCCAACCGTCCACAGCCCATCCTGACCCGCAGCGCCTCGTACCGAGAGCCGTCCCTGTCCAACCTGAAGAGAGCCAGCGCTGAGGTGGAGGTGATAACACCGTCCAGCCCTCTGGGGAATCCTGACAACATGATGACGTTCAGCAGCAGCACGCTACCAAGGTAATCAAAAATAATGGTAATGATAATAATGATAATCTGGCGGCGCTCCCCAGAGCTTGGCCTGTCAATGTCAAATAATCCAGTAAATTCTTTGAGAATCTGTCCTTAAGACTCCAAAAAAAAAAAGTTTTTTCAGACTTTTCAGACAGAGAGTAAGATGTAACTTTCGATGTTAAATTTCGAGAATGTCAAGAAAATATTGAAACTACAAGCTCAAATGATATTTTTCTCTTCAAGGTCTTAAGTATTGTATTCTTACAAAAAATTGGTGCAGTCAAGTTGGATTTCCTGGAGAGGATGTGTTGGAAAGTTGCTGCTGAACAAACATTTTCATGTAATTGGGTGAATACATCTCTGAAATCTGGTAAAAGGATGTCTGGAATGCCCAGTGGATTCCTAGCGTAATGACTGAGTCTTGTGCTGTGGGGTTTGGGTGAGTGAAAGCTAAACGATGATGATGTGACTTGCCAGCTGAACTTTTCCTTCAGGAGTATCCCACAAAGCGGTTGAGTCAGCCCTTATTAACAAGGACTTCATTCAGTGTGTGAACATGTTGACTTCACATTTGTGGATAAAAAAATAGTTTTTGGGTGTTTGTGTTGGTGCAACAAAGAAGAAAACAATCAACTAAATGCAAAGTGCATTAGCTCAGTGAACAGATGGCACAAGGCTTTCTTGCTGTGGGGGCCTTTCTGTGTGGAGTTTGCATGTTCTCCCTGTGTCTTCAAATGTTATTCAGGTATTCTGGCTTCCAATCATACTACAGAGGCAAATTGAGAATTCTTAATTGTTAGTGGGTTTGAGTACGGGTGTCTTTCTGTGGGGAGCATGGCATTGGTCCGACCTCCCATTAGTCCGACAAATTGCAGATTGGTCCGACGTCCCCTAACCCTAACCGTATGCCTAACCCTAACCCTAACCCTACACTAATTGTAGCCCTAACCTAACCCTAACCCTAATTCCAGAGTTAACCCTAACGCCATACAAGTCTATGGGGGTCAAAGGTCAACTTTGTCCTACAGACGTGTGGCCACTTGCTTTGTCATCAGGATCCCTCAAGAAGCACCCACGCCAAATATGGGGCTTCTAGCGCGTGAGGAACCCAAAAACCCAAACCCTCATTTCAAAACCCTAACCCTAACTGTAACACTACCCTAACCCTAACTTTAACACTACTGTAACCCTAACCATACCCTAACTCTAAACCTTCTTCACCACGACACGTCGGTACAGCAACTGTATCAGTGCAGACGCCGCACCGATCCTCCTGTCGATCTCACGCTCATCTTTCCCCCACTGGTGAACAAGACCCCGAGACAATCCTCGACCCAGAGACAGTAAACCACTTGCACACCGGTCGAGGGCCTTGCAAACAGCCTTTGGCTGTAGGGACATGGACATGTCAATTCTGGCACCACCAACTTATCAAATACGGCAGTGGTCAATGAGAAGATGTGTTCATCTTGTTTCAGGTCCCATGGAGGATCGTCGTTGGAGGAGGGCCGGATTCCTCGGCGACACGCCTCCATCCATGCTTCCATGGACTCTACCCGATCCAAGCAGCTGCTCAGCCAGTGGAAGAATAAAAATGATAACCGGAAGCTATCGCTGCAGGTAATTGATGGGATCAGACCGACCTCCGCATCATCTCCTCAGAGAAACATGGAGCTGCGCTGCTCCTCTGAGCCGTCCGCAATGGGTCTGGAAGCGGAGCTACGAGCCGCAGCTCACCTCTCTATAGTAACTGGTCAGGAAGCAGAGCTGCGCGCCGGGGCCCACATCCCCGCTCAGTACATGAAACTTGCCGCAAGCTCGGTTCCCATGGCCAACCACAATCACCTGGCACACAATGGCAGTACTGTATTAGCTAGTGGGGCCAGGGTGTCTATCCAGTCCCGCCCTGGATCCTCTCAGCTGGTTCACATCCCTGAAGAGGAAAACCTGACCATGAGGGACCAGGAGAGTGAATCAGAGGATAGCATCATGGATGGGGGAGGCTCAGTGAGGGAAAAATGGCTGAGAGTGGCTGAGAAGACGACCATTCCATGTAGGCCGCTAAGTGCTGGAGGACAACCCCGTCTAATGCAGGTAAATCACATTTTCCTTCCCGTATTCTGTTTGGAACTGGTTCATACTGTACTCAACCGTCTGTACCGCTTACTTCAAACTAAAGCGTAACTGTAATTGCTGGTGTCGGCAGAGCTTGAGATAAGAATGTATATTGCATTTGCCATGCATGCGTCTGTCAGAAATCTAAAAATCAAAATCAAAAAATTCTGAGGCCAAATCTGAAAACAAAAACGTGGATTTTGGTGGACGTTTAATTTTGCATCAAAACTATTCCCACTGGCCACTATAAGATTTACAGTAGAACTTTCACAGCAGGAAACACAAAACACAGTTATGTAACCCGAATGCTATGAAGTTATGACTCGTCTACCCTGCCTTTGAGCCAAGTTATTTGCAAAGGGCTCCAGTTCTCCAGCCCCTGAGCGCAGGAGAAGCAGTGATATGCACATTTAAAACCAGTTAGTTCCTATTCCAGAGATTCCAACCATTTTCTCAAGTCAGCTGCATCATCACTTCGCAAAAAAGCAGGTCATTTATAGGCAAGAGAAAAATGTCTGGAAATTCCCAGCCTTGAAATGTGGTGAGTAGCGTGATGTAGTTGTTTGCGCTGAGCATAGACAAGATGCGTAGGTGGCCTGCAAGCGCAAACATGGATACCTTGTCCACCTTCTTCCTAGGTGGTTTACTTGAGGATACGAGCGTTCGACCTAATTACGAAACGCGATGTCAGGTGGGCTGGATTGTCCGCACCGGGCTGCCTTAGAAATATGGCGGTTTTAAGATCTTTTGACGGACAAAAAATATGAAGACATTTGATCATTTTAGAGGCACCAATGATCCATTTCATGTAAAAACAGGATGGCTTCCAAAATCAATCTTATTTCAGAGTGTAATTTCATCTTTCTTCAATTTCAGGTGATAGCCTTATCTAAACAGCAGGGTCTGCTACACTCTCCCCGGTCGGAAGACGGAGGCAGCATTCGATACAGAGCCCTGACTGACCAGGACCCATCACCACCGGCCTCCACCACCGGAGCGCTGGGTGGAGGTCTGTATACTCTTAGACGAGAGGCTTTCCATAGATTTACAATGGATGGTGTGGTTTATAATGTATTAGAAGAATTCAAAAGGGAATGTAATTGTGCTCATTCACACGTAAGTAAGCGACTTTCCATTTATAAAGATAAATTATGGTAAATTGTTTGGTCACTCATGCATTCCAGCACCAAATAATTGAAGCGTATTTCTGACATACTTTAGTTGTAATAGTCCAGTGTTCCATATTTGTCAATTTTGTGTAATGTGGAAAATACAAGAAAGCATCAATGTTAGTGAGATGCTAAGCCAGCTCAGCTCAGTGGTCTAGTGGTAGAGAGTCCACCCTGAAACTGGTAGGTTGTGGGATTGATCCCCAGTTCGGGTCAAACCAAGACCATTGCCTCCCTGCTTGGCACTGGTTGGAATTGGGGGGTTAGATCACCCAATGATTCTCCGATGTGACAAAAATGACATACTGTCTGGCATCAGACCTTTAAAATCCAAAGGTGAAGGAGGACCTACTGATTCATTTCCCCGTCTCTCCTCCAGGGGGTTTAGAGAGGTCTGGCAGTATAATCCGGGTTGACGCTCACCCCGAATCGAGAGGACATAAACCAGTGGTGAAACCTCCAAGCACCGATGGAAGTGGCTCCTGGCGCTGGAAACCACCCGATCAGAGGGCTTCACTCCGACAGTCCACCTTCGCCCTCAACGACCTGAACAGACACACCGACAGCTGCGATTCGCTGAGGGACGGAGTACCTGTGGACAGACGCAGAAGCGTCACGGGAGCGGAAACCGAGAGTGAAAGTGGAGGAGATGGAGGTGGAGGAGGAGGAGGCGTATACACCAACCATCCGCATTTAGTTTACCCCTTCCACCCATTGCACCCCAACAACCCCAACAACTTCCAGAACCCAAACTTAATTCCAAACAATCCCAATTTCAACAATCCCAATTTCAACAACGCCCACATTTCAGTGGGCTTCAACCCCAACTCTGCCAACGCCAATCTGCCCTTCACGCCCACCGTCACCTTCGCGCCCCCCTTCCATCCCCATCCGCAGGCCATCACCACCATCAGGGTCACCCCGGTGGAGGGCATGGCGGCCAGCAGCGACGGCGGGTCCGACAGCCAGTCGGCCGCCTCATCCAGCCGCGAGTCCACCCTGCGGAGAAAGAGCGGCTCCCACGTCGTCCACATTGCCGAGGGCGTCCCGGCCTCCGACCTCGATGGAGGCCATGACCACAGTCACGGAAACCACGGCCACGGAAACCACGGCCACGGAAACCACGGCCACGACCACGGCCACGACCACGGCCGCCTCGACAGCGAGAGCAGCAGCAACCGCTTCCATGAGAACCTGCGGAGCTTTCAAGAAAACCCCATCCACCCCATCCACCCCCTCCACCTCAACCACCCCAACAGGCAGCTGTTCAGTCGGCCCAGTCCCACCCCTCCCCCCACCCTGCCCCGCCCCATCCTGACTCACACGCCGCCTCCCACTCTGGGCTTGGCCTACAAAGAGTGACGTGTCCTCGGCTGGCCTCGTCCTCATGCAACGTGTGCTTGAGTTCTTTCGGAAGGTACAACGTCCCCTCGGATAGAGATGTGAAAATAAAGGGAATCCAGTTTGGTTTCGCAAAGTCAAACTTACCGTCCTGTACCGGGCCACTAGGGGGCACAG
Organism: Nelusetta ayraudi; assembly: GCF_046127955.1. Taxonomy (NCBI): domain Eukaryota; kingdom Metazoa; phylum Chordata; class Actinopteri; order Tetraodontiformes; family Monacanthidae; genus Nelusetta; species Nelusetta ayraudi. Next base: position 973,878 of record NW_027466239.1, read on the forward strand.
GATGCGGCTAAATGTGCCCCAATGACTTTACAAAGTTGTGTCTTAATGATGAACTGTGGGCTGATCAGAGCCTTTGATAGCTGGTTCACCTCGAGATCTACTTTGAGTCACAACAACAGCACCGCCCCTCGTCTCCAGCTGGCCAATGACAGAAGACTTTTCAAGGGTGAGTTTTCTTGTGTTGTATTATTCCTTTTTTTGTGTTTGGTCTTCTACTTCTGGATGCAGCCGTTGTGTGAAGGCGACTGTGTTCACTCAAGTGTATTGCCTTATGTGAGGCACAGAGTCGAGTGGGGCTACATTGAATCCCCCGCCCGCTCCACATTCATTTCTGACAGAGGACGTAATCAGCCTAAACTAGACCTAAATCGGGACGACTTTCTCCAAGTAGTGTTTTACCTTCTATATTCTCTGTTTTTTTTTTTGTCCTGTTGGGAAACACAGCTTGGAATGTGTGGTTTTCACGGAGTAACGTCACTGACTAGACAACTTCAACTCTGTGTGTGCGTGCATGTGTGTGTGTGTGCGTGTGTGTGCAGTGGGGTGAACAGACTCCTTCTGGGCAATAAGCTGTGATTGTGTGGGATGTGGGACAGCAACATCATGCGGCTCAACCTTTTTGTTACGTGCTGTTTTCATGGCGGTGCAGAATCTATCGTCTTTACTGTGATGGTGGCCGTCCACTGAGCATCTTTGGCCACACACAAAGACTCAGCCCACATCCAACGTGATTCAATTTGTTTGTATGTTTTTGTGATATATTTTTAACTCACCATGTCCCCACCAAATGGATGTACAGTAAGCGACGCAGCAGCTGGGAGAAAAGCATACTGTGAACATTTAGGAGAAGAATTGTCTAAGAATTATCACTATCAGAATTTGACACAGCCATTGTAAAGAGAAGGGAATATAGATGTGTTATTGCAAAGTCATAGAAATGTGTTATTTTGAGAGAGAAAAAATATCGCCATAATGAATTCATCTTTCATTTTAAGAATTCAAACAGCACAATACAATATTTTAAAAGAAAGTGTTATCATCACCATGTTCTTGTTCTGTATATAATTTGTAATAGTCTGGAACACGAAACTGAAGCCAAGTGTTCAACTTTCATTTCAAGTTATGAATCACATTTGATGTAATTTTAAAGTTGGGGTTTGAAGTGTATAATTAATAATTTCATAATCTATTTGTCACTAAAATGTTTAGTTGTCATAACATTGAGAAATCCTCTTTAACATTTTAAACAAACGTCAGTGTTGTGAACTGTACATGATATTTAATATCTAACCATTGCTCAGGTTTAGTTTGATGGTGATTTGACTGTAACTTATTGGGTTTTGTTTTTGGTTTTTTTCGAAGTGACAAATTTATCATCAAAATATTTAATCTTTTTTTTTTCTGGCACATGTCTGCACTATTTCAAACCACAGGGCATCTTGTAAAGAGTAAAGGACTCACTAGACCAGGGGTGGGACAACTGTTTGACTGGTTGACGGGTCACAGTGGGTTGTGAAATGTGACAGCCGCAGCAGCAGATGGATGGAGTGTTTTGGTGAGCCACCTCATAGGAGGAAAACACATATAGTTATGATATTGTTGGCAGCTTTGTAGTTTGCCCATTCCTGGCTTAGAACCACCTAGAACCACTACAGAACCACTTACAACCACTACAGAACCATCCTAGAACCAACTAGAACCGCCCAGAACTATCCAGCCCACCCTACAACCACCACAGAACTACCGAGAACCTCCTAGAACCACCCCGAGACCACCTAGAACAGGGTAGGCCAACTTTTTGTCTGGTGGGGCCACGATTGGTTTTTAAAATGTGCCAGAGGGGGGTAGCGGAGCAGCAGCAGATGGAAATGGAAACAATGTTGCTTTAATGTCAATTGAAAATGAAGCAAAGCAAAGTTGTAACAAAGTCAATGTCTTTGAAGTCCCACCAGGGTGTTTAGCTCTTTATTGAAATGACTCTGGAAACACAGAAAAGATTAATTAAATGCGGCTTTATTATTATTTACTTGTTATTAACATAATTTCTTCAATTTTGGCGGGCCGGATTGAAAAGCTTAACGGGCCGCATGTGGCCCCAGGGCCGTAGTTTGCCCATGTCTGCACCATGTGTCATACAGCATTCGTGTGTGTTAAGGTTTCCTGCACTGATCACCTGACCTGAAGGTGGCGCCATTTCAACCGGTGTCACTTGTTTGTCGCCCTCTCAGTGTTTACATTCCTCGATGGACTCAGTGCCCAAGTGCCATCCCAGAATAGGTCATGTGACTGTGGGCTAGTCACAGTACAGGCTCGTCTGCCGTGCTCTCAGTGTTCTGACGGAGGAATCTGCCCGGCAACACCTTGTCGAGAGCACAACTCTGAGTATGATTGGATGGTAGTGGATATTTCTAGCTTTGTACATACATTTATACCAATATAATTTCTTAAAACTATGTACTCTGGGTTGATGTGTGTGTGTGAGTGAGTGTGTGTGTGTGTGTGTGTGTGTGTGTGTGTGTGTGTGTGTGTGTGTGTGTGTGTGTGTGTGTTTTCTTTCTGCATTTGTAGTCGCAGGGGCCACAATGACTGAAGTGATGCTGCTACTACTTGTAAAGAGCTTTTTATGTGCATTGGTGTGTTTTTAATGCAACACACAAAGGCTGAGAGGGGAGGACTTTGACAAAATCCCCTCTCGAACCTGTACCATAACTTTACCCGTTCCACTTTTAAATATGAGCTATTTTATTTGAAGATGCTGAAGTGAAGAGTGTTAACTGTTTCAGATGCTTCTTTAATAGCCGCTCTGCTGCTTTTTTTGACGTGTTGTTGTGCTTTTGTTCATGTCGCAGCAACGGGCGGGGAAGGATTTCAGTTGCAGTAACCTGGTTGATGTCTTAGAAACACGCTCGGCTCTCACTATTCACTCACCAAATACACGGAGGAAAGAGATGGAGAGGACGGGATCGATTGCATGTTGTTGTTTTTAGATGGGATGTTAAATCTGGAAAACAGAAGTTCGCAAGTCTTAGCAGGTTGTGAGCTGGTGTGCATAAAGGTATTGACGAGAACGCAGTACTGGATGTTAAGTGTTAAAATTGGGTTGAACAGTTAACATGTCAACAGAGGGTCACTGCCAAATAATAGATGTTTGCCAAATATGTACTTATCATAGCACAGTGAATCAGTTCATCAGTTTTGTAGACTGATATACTGTATATACATACAGTATATATGTATATATATGTATATATAGATACATATATATGTATATATATAGATATAGATATATATATATACATATATGTATATATATATATGTATGTCAAAGAAATGAAGAGATATGCACAAAGACGAGTGCTGAATGTTGATTAATCAGGGTGGGACGTAAAGTAATCAATCAATGAAAGTGAAGTAGCACAGATTGCGCAATAAGAAGTAATATCCTCATCAGTAATGCCGTTAATTCCTTTTGAAGCCATGGGGAGAGATACTGTATGATGGTACATATGGAGTATATTCTTTTATATTAGATGTTGAATGTAGTTGGTGACCAAACATCAGAGACATTATCGAGTTCAGCGTTTGCGCTGTCGTGGCATTCGTGTTCAGATCGGAGTGCACTCAGCTAACGGGGAGCTACGGTATTTATGCTTAGAAAAAGAGGAAGGTGGAGGTTTGTCGCGCTGCTGTTGGTGAAGATGAAAACTTCAACTTGGTTCTTGATTTGTGTTGATCTTATGTTTGCACGGTGAGCCGTCAAAGTGTTGGCAACAAAGCCTCATAGCATGTTCATTTCTTTATAGAGATCTTATTTATATAGAGCTTTCATCTTCATTCATATATCTATAAATATATATATATATATATAAATATATGCACAGTATATATGGACTTATTATTACATGTGACAGAAGTAGATATATTAAAAGTACGACTTTGATCTTGGTGTCCTGGCCCTGTGCCAAGATGTTTGTGCTCGTCCTCTGGAGCCACTTTGCACAACAGAATAAAAAGGATCATAGTTTGAGTACAGTCATTACACTGACACATCCACAAATTGTGCAGTGTTGCCCTTTCTTGCACATCATGATGAGCATCAGAAGTGTGCCTGATCATCGCTCCCGCCAGCAGGCTCCACTACAAGAATTAGAGCCCTGCTGGTTTTCAGCCGCAGGAACGAAATCTGGTTTGTTCATGCCGGTGCACTGCGGAGCTCTGATGCTTTTAGCCAGCGGCTTCTGCTTTGAAGCACACTGATTAACAGCGATACAACATCATTCTTCTGTCCTCAACATTTCAACTCAAACCCTGAGCTTGAACTAAATGATGGGCGGGCTGTTCTGCAGGTGGAACAGACTGACAATGTGCTGGGTTGGCTCGGCTTCTGCTTGCGTTGAAGCCGTCGAACAGCATTGGTTTTGGTGTTGAGGCTGAACACACAGTAGCCACAACGTCTTCGTACCACCGACTGTCTCACAGTCAAGGGCCTCATAAAACTCATTGATTTTGTTAGTTTTGTTCCATGAGTCAGAGGACCTCAAAGTGAAACTGTCTGAAGACGACTTTTTAAGACACTAGCTGCGTTTCCATCACCCCTAGAATTGCTCCAAACCTAAATATGGCAATAAAACAGTGGTGATGGAAACGGCTCCACTTGGAAAAACCTCTCAAATGTAGCTCAAAGGTTTTGAGGCTCTCATGAGGTGGTTTTTCACACAGATCCATACAGAGGAATATCACAAAAGTGTCGTGGAAACACTTTTTTCACATTGACACGTCAGTTACACGTAACAACAATTCTTGACAGAAAACAAACGCAAACAAACAAAAGCAAATGTAATTCTCAAGAATTACGGCTTTTGCGCTTCACACCATTCAATGGAAACATCTGCAATTCGGAATTGTACTTTGTCGAGATTTTTTTGAAATATTGCTATTATTTTTGCGAAAAACTGTGATGGAAACGCAGCTACTGATGCACTAACGCTATTGAGTTCATTCGTCTTAAATCTCATCCATCCATCAAGACATTTTCCATCCCTGCTTCCCCTCAACTCGGTGTTGTGGGGAGCCAATCGCAGTGGCCTTGGGGTGAAAGCATCAAAAACCAAACGGGCCAATTCTATGTTCTCAGTTTTTGCCCAACGTGCACGTGTCGTTGGGATGGAGGAGGAAGCCGAGTCCTTGGAAAGAAGCAGTCCGCACAGAAAGTGAGGCTAATTGTCCTGTAGTTGTATACAGCGTAGAGATCTTTGATGAGCGGTGGAGGATTGTTGTTTTCTTTTTTTAAATCAAATTTGTCAACAACTTTGTGGAACGTTGGGTTTGGCCACTTGAGAGAAGTTCCGCAGGAACATCAAAAGTGAGAGACAGTATTTCCTGCTCTCCGCTTTACTTTCTGTTTGTCTGCGTGACTCACCACTGTTGCCTCGCAGCACGCAGGGCGCCGTTGATCTGCGCTTAGAGGGCAGGATGGTTTTTTCCCCGTGAAGATCAAAAAGAATGTCAGCCACCAGTTAGGGATGAGTGGAGGAAGGAGATTTGGGTTGTGATCTATCGAGTTCAGCCTGAAGACTGGAGGCATTTTGTCACATTTCCTACTGTTTCTTTTCACAAAGCCATCGTGCGTGTGCACATGTGGCCCCAATAGGCTTGAATTGCACAGAAAGTGATGCATTCAAAATGTCTCATTGCATTGTGTTGGTCTTCACTTTAGTTTTTTTTTTTTTTTTTTTCAAATCAGATTTATACAATTATCAGTTTTACATATATAGCTGGCTGTTTATACTGTATTAACCAACGACAGTTCTGGTTTCTCGTTTCTATTGCTGTAAATAGACATTTGTATCTTTATACACTCTGTATGTGAATCCACACTGATGGTATGGGTTGTCAGCTCAGTAGAAAATGCTAATGTTTAGCATTGAATTTTTTTAAGAAATGGTAATATTACAGATCCACCCATTTACTGCCTAAACGCAGGTCAGTAATCATTCTATTGCCTGCTGAATCCAACACGTCGCTTTGTGGGCTTCAATGCCTTCTGATGCCATAAACGTTGCTGTAGATGCTATTTTAAAGTCCATTTCCAGGTCTCAGTCGACCCAACAGAGGTCTCGGCTCCTCCACTGTTGAACAGAAAGTGATGATAAAAGGTTTCTGTCATGCAAATATCTCGGAGCTCCACCTTGGGGAGTAGTCGGAATTCTTATGGAATGTCATTTTGTAGATACATGCTCACCTGTTGACCTTGAAATTCGACCACGACTACTGACATCTTGAAATTTCTATATTTTTAAAAGGGTCAGGTCGCCGTCTAAGCGACCCATCAATTCATCGGCCAAGTCAATGAAAAAGTCTACTTTACTGCTCTATATGTCAACACATCACTGTCATTGATTAATGATGAAGAAGGCAAAGCGGGAGGTGTGTTGTTTTCTTCTTGTTATAAAGGCATAAATGATGTCACCAATAACATTTGTGATAAATAATGGATTTCAGTGCCTGTGGTCTCGCTCAGTGTGGCTATGTTTACATGAACACTCTTCCCACAATGTTTCCATCTGTTACACAGTCACCACATTGTATCAGATTCTAGAGTCTACTTGTGGGCGATAGCATGTTTTTCAAATTCAATACCTTAATCGATATTTTTGTGGTCAATATTGCGATATCTCTATCAATAAACTATCAACTTTTTTTGTAATTTTTTCAATAACTCCGCAGCTGCAGCGGGCTTTGGTGCGTTACAGTAGTCGGAAGTAAGTCGCCACACCTGGGGTCAAAAATAAATATATAAATCAATATGTTCTTAAAATTGCCAATACAAAATTTTACTCTGATTAGTGATCAATATATCACAAAAAAAATTTCAATATGCACATCACTAGAATGTACTACTCATATCTGATGTCTGCAAAGTCAATGCAAACATTGACGCTGTTTTGTTGCTGCAGTTTAGCTAGTCCAGTTTAAGCAAAGATTAGCTTGCTAATATTGAAGCTATGATCAAAATCCGATTTAATCAAGCCAGAGAGCCTGATAACCTTTAGTTTTCTTTTTTTTTCTCCTTTTGGTTTCTGTATGATTAATATTCCAGGAAATCTGATGGACCACATAGGCAAAACTAAGCTTCAGCTTCAGCCTACTGCTTTTTTCGTTTACAGAGTTGTTTAAACAAAATGTGAATGTATGTGGTTGTGCAAATTTGTTTTGGAAGGTTTTTTGTTGTTGTTGTAGTTGTTTGTTTAATAATATATCATTTTTCACACATTCACAAGATTGCTTTAATTTACAATGTAAACGAAAATAAAATTCAATTCAAATTCAATTCAACATACTGGAATTCACGATGAGAGAAGACACAGAGCAACAAAATAATGCAGGTGAATATTATGGCAACATGTACATGTAAACATGGCCTGTAGAACAAAGTCTCCTCCTTCCTTCCTTCCTACATTCCTTCCTTCCTTCCTACGTTCCCTCCTTCCTTCCTATGGTCCTTCCTTCCTTCCTCCCTACGTTCCTTCCTTCCTACGTTCCTTCCTTCATTCCTACGGTCCTTCCTTCCTTCCTTCCTTCCTACATTCCTTCCTTCATTCCTTCCTTCCTTCCTTCCTTCCTTCCTACGTTCCTTCCTACATTCCTTCCTTCCTACGTTCCTTCCTTCCTTCATTCCTACGTTCCTTCCTTCATTCCTTCCTTCCTTCCTACGTTCCTTCCTTCCTTCCTTCCTTCCTACGTTCCTTCCTTCCTTCCTACATTCCTTCCTTCATTCATACGGTCCTTCCGTCCTTCCTCCCTACGTTCCTTCCTTCCTTCCTACGTTCCTTCCTTCATTCCTACGTTCCTTCCTTCATTCCTACGTTCCTTCATTCCTACGCTCCTTCCTTCCTTCCATTTTTATGACAGATGTGTTAACCTTGATGAGAATCGACAACGTGCTCCCATTTTCCCTCCACACACTGGACAAAGGTTTGTGACAGGTGACCTCACAACATACTGGGTACCAACTGCACTGTGAATGAGTGAACGGCGTGACTCTTTGGCAGAAATTGTTCCATTTGTACGGACCATTTGTACTGACCCTGTGAACATGTACAACGGTGACATTGTAACGATAATGACAGACATCCTGAAGTATCTGTTTTCAATTTGGTGTCTCTGTAATGAAATAAAAGTTTGATATCAAAACAATGTCTCAGTGCTGGTGTGTGATGGTGAAGGGGCAAACCTGTACAGAAAAATATGTATTTGTGTTTGTGACATTTCAACAACTTGACATTGTGTAGAAATTTTAAATGTTCATACTTTTACGTGTTTTATGGGCAGTATATTAGTCTTTTATCGATATAAAAATCACAGATCAAGCCAAATATTACACACTGGACCTTGAAATGTCAACAACCAGACAACCTGCAATAATAACCATTCAATATTAAACACTTCTAGGGATAATTAAGAGGGTTTAAAAGCAACCACACAAAAATCCTTTGATGAAACAACACCCTCCTTGATGTCACTTGTTCTATTTCCATTTCTTATGTTCATCCACCTACAGTCACCACAGGAAGCATGAAGCCCCTCTAATTAAAATCCTATCCGGACTGATATTCTGACCACACAAGGCTGCGTGACCAGCCAGTCCTTGTGGATCCCACAGGGCCAAAACTCATCAGCCATATTGAGTTGATTTCCTTCAGATTTCTCTCAGGGACTGTGCACAGCCTACTGGGTTTGTGTATTCATGCCAGTGATAAACACCTTTAATTACTCCACGCTACATAAATAATGAACTTCCACGATGGGAGACTGAGGCTCTGCTCGAAGTGAGACGAAACGAGAAGCCTTTGTTGCTCAAACACCTCTGACTGGTGACATTGGAGGACTGCAACTATCAGTCATGAACACAAAAACGATCTAATTGACTCCATCGGTTGCGACTCGTCGCATTAGGACGCCAGATCGTGTCGAGGAAGTGGGTGGGTTAATTGAAAACCATGGATGCTATTAATAGCCCACTGAGTGACAGAGATAAGAGCAGAGTTAGGAGAGCTTATTATGAGGTCATTGAAATCTGGATTATTCGCTGCTGTTTACTCCATTTGATCCCCACTGTGGGTGGAGACAGTGCAGCAGCAGCAGCAGCAGCAGTAGCAGCAGGGTGTGTTGTGGAGTCAGAAGAACGACCCAGTGGACAACGTGGAAGGGAAAAAAAAGTGGGATTAGTCATGACCCCGATAGAGAGACTCCAGCATGGAACACGGCCTCCTCTTCATCCTCGCTGCTCTCCCTTTCATTCCAGTCTGGCCTCAGCTTTGCTCAGTCACCCTACTCTCTCTCTCTCTCTTCTCTTCTCTTCTCTTCTCCTCACTGCTGCAGTGCTAGTGCTGCTGCTGCTATGGAGCAATCTCAGCTGAGTTTCCATGGCAATAAGATGGTGAAGAGCAGAGGGAAAAGAAGGAGGAGGGAGGGAGAGAGCAGATTAGGAGGAGTGACGTTTCCTTTATTGCACACATTCAAGCTGAGACGCCAGCTCGTTGTTGGTATGGTGTGTGTCGCGACACACTCTTTGATTTTTCTTACTTTGTGTCCTGTTTGTCCACACGCACACACACACACATACACACACACACACGCACACACACAAACACACACGCCTGCACCGCAGATAAAGCTTTGATTGGCTGGTTGCAAATTCACCATGGCAACTGTGCCAGCGAGAGCTCAGCAAGCGCTCAACACTTGTGAACACACACAAACACACACACACACACATACACACACTAAAATGCAAGTGTGCGATCCAGTGGACATGCAGGATGTCGTCAGAGCGGCCAATCAGCACTTGGCACTGACAGCCGAGGTGTCAAAGATGTCAAAAGAGATCCTGCTATCTGTTCATTAACGTCCAAGTCATGTGTCTGAGCTGTAGGGGCATCTAGTGGCGCAACTGAAGATTGCAACTAACTGACCTACCGGCCATCATTTCATGGAGTCAGGAGAGGTGGACAAAAGCATGGGTACAAAAATGCGGAAGCACTAGAAAAAAAATAACAGGGGTCGGTATCACGTTATGTGGAACTATCACGTTACTTCATGAAAATTATCATGTTATAACATGAAAGTTTCACAAATCAAGTGAAAATTATCACAAAATAACGCAATAGTTTCATCTTATTTCGTGAAGAGTATCGTGTAAAAACATGAAACTTTCATTATTGACGTGATAGTTTCACATTATAACGCAAAACTAGCCTTGTTTTTTTCTAATGTGGCAGCAATGTGCTTTCGTAAAAGAACAAGAAAATAAATGACAATAATTTAAAAAAAAGTGCAGCAAATTCCCTTAGTTACCGCAGCTTCTCTTCTCTTGACCCAGTGAGCTTCTCTCCTCTGGCTGCACTGCTGCTTTTTGTCCCCGGCGTCCTCCAAGCAGACTTCATCTCCTGGATGAGAACACCTGAAAAAGACAATTGTTTCGAACTGCACACTGACCTGAACAAGCAGCATACAGAATGTATAATGAGCGGACACATACACACTCATGGATGGCAGTGACGTAAGAATAAAGGTTCTTAAAGTGAACCCTAGAGATTCTATTGGAATGTAAGAAAGGGTTTGTGACACAAAAACTGCAATTTTGCAAACAATATAAATTTAGGTTAAATGCAAATGATCGTGTCAAAAACATGCTACCCGGATTTTAGAATTCAAAGAAAACTTAATTCAGAAGATTTTGGTGGACAGAGAAAACAACCTTGGCATCGTTCTTCTTTTTTATCCCGATGCATAAAAATATCTCATAAAAGTGTTTGTTCTATTTATATTGCCTTGTCTTTACCAGTCAATCCTGTTCACCCTGATTCACTGGCGACTGAGCCTTTTTTTTTAAAATTGCTAAACAGATGTATAGTGACACCATGCGGTCAAATACAGCATGGCAATATTGGTCGTAGCTTTACACGGTCGACTAAAACAAAGTCGTATCAACTCGTGGCTCTATTGTATACACATTTAATCATCTTAAAAGACAAAAACAATGAAAGAAAACGCCTCTTGTTCTTCCGGGTTTGTCACGCGCCAGTGCTCATGAAACGGTAAACATTTGTTGACTGGGTCGTTTTAAAATGAAAACATTTAAAAATGAAATGTTCTGTGATGTGGTAGAGACAGACTTGCTCACTCACCGTCACGAATAAAATGAATAACATCACACGACCGCTTGTGTGAATCAGCAGCTGGAGATAACACATTGTTGGTGGAATGAGAGTTCCACCAACAATGTGTTATCTAACAAGTACAAGTGAGGACAGGTTATATTTTGCCAGTAACGTGGCCTCGCCCTCACCAATAGTTGTTCAACTGGACCGGGACTCGTCGGTGTCGGCAGCTTGTCAACGCAGTGACTGGCACTTCCTGTCCGAACCGATATGTTAGCTAGCACACCTGAGAGGCGCGCGGCGGTTTGTCTTCGGTCCTGTTCCTGAGTTCCTCGACGTTATTTCACAATGAAACAAACTGGGTTTCTGTCATTTTACTTCGTTGTACTTAAATTGTTGATCCAATGTTTGAATTGCAATATTTCTAAGTCACCAGCTGTGGAGTGTCCCATCTTCCCTTCGAAATAATAAAAGTGGTAGCAGGTGCTGAAAGACACCAATTTCGTCACAAATCATCTGTGACATTAATGCTTCATAGAAAAGCAGTTTGGACACACCTTACCAAGCATTGTTTTTCTTTGTAATCTTTACAACTTTCTAGATAGATACTGAAGACATCAAATATATGAGCAAGATATATGTAATCATGCAGCCAAGAAAAACACATTCAATAACTCTAAATATGCTTTTTATGAAAGGTGGCCATTTTGAAGAATTGAAATATAAAACGTGTTTGAGTTATTTGAAACTTGTATTGTTTCCTCCATAATTCCATGTGCGTTCATACGTAGTTTTGATGCCTTCAGTTAGAAACTGCAATGTCAATCATCATGAGAATGAAAGAAAATACATTAAATTCATAGGGTGTCCAAACTTCGGACTGGTAGTGTATAATTCACTTGATTTATTGATTCAGATTCAGTAGAACACAGTTAGCTTAGCCGGTGCCACAGAACTGGTCCCAGTCCAGAAGTTTTCACCCTCAACCTGCCACACCTGAAAGCTGCTCTTTGGAGAGGTGGAAACATCAACAAGAACTCATGATGTGCATTATTAAAATCAATCGGGAGTCATTAGCGTCGTTCCAAATCCTTTTATTACAGCTACAGATCATTTTCTGAACAGTGACACTTTGAATCTCTTTACACAACCCGTCTTTAATTCACAATAATTTACCGAGCGCGGCCAGTGGCTCACAGGACAACGAGGGATCTGCAGACTCTGAGGCTCAGACACAAACACTTTTCAACGAGAACAACGCGGAGCCGAGGCCGCCGTTTGTCGTGAATGGCCGAGCTGTTCGGACATGGAACTGGAAATGAGAAAACTGCTGTTGGTTTGTTCTGTATTTTTCAATTGTATTGCTCTTACTTTTGTGTACACAGATTATTTGCCTTGAATTAGCACAGCCCTTTTTAAACTTGCCTGTCACATACGGCTGATGGCTTCACACAAAGCTTTCGAAACCGCTCCTTAAAAAAAAAAAAAAAAAAAAAACGCAGCTTCTTTTACTTTTAATTCCTTTTAAAGTCCTTTGTAAAAATGTTCCTTTTAAAAATCTAGAAGTCTCTTTTTATTTTTTTTGATTTCATCTTAAAAAGGTTTTACAATTTGGAATCACTCACAAGGTGTTTGAGAATAGAAAATACATCCTACTTTGAAGTGGGGGGGGGGAGGGCTGGGCAAGACATTCTACAAAAAAAAAAAAGAACAGACAACTGCACACCACTGGAATGTGTTTCCATCCCTAAACACTTGGGGAGTGAGGAGGACGAGGAGGAGGGACACAACCTCTAGTCTCTTCTTCAGCTTATATTAATGTACTCAAAACAAACGTACAGTATTGGATGTGACCTCCGCAGCGCTCCACTCCATAGACTGGAGCTTCTAGTGTTTTCATATCAAGGCCTTTCTACCTACAGATTATACCAACACCCTGAAAATAAGACGGGTTATTCCTCTTATTCCTATTTTTGTGATTTTTACCTCTGAGATGGAGCGACGTGCGAGATGTAGAAACAAACTCGGAGGGCAAAAAGGGGAGCGACGACGGAGGGAAGTAGCCGGAGGGAAGCGACTCATCCTGATGCCGCCGTCGCCGGGCTGGTGTTTAATCACAGGAAAGCAACGGCTGATCGGTTTGACCCTGCGTGGCTACCGTCAAAAGAAACGCACAATGATGCCTCAGAGACCCGACCCGGTGCGACAGCTTGGTGCTGTGGAACCGTTTCCAATTTATATCACAGTTTTAAGTAACCACTTCAGTTCAAACGTCTCTGAAAGTATCGTCAGTTAGTCTTTTTTTTTTTTTTAAATCAAACCTAGAAATATGAACGAAACGAAAACTAGACGCTAAAAAGGAGAAAAAAAAGAACAACAACACAGAAAAGTGAAGGAGGTGAAAGAACGAAATGAGGAAAAAGTCCGACACTGTCTCAACAACTACATCAAAGTATGGCTCACAGCAAAGGTTAATTAGCTAAAGAGATTTTCAACACAAGATCACACACACACACATACACAATCACACACTCTCACACACACAATCTCTCACTCACTCACTCACACACACACACACACACACACACACACACACACACACACACACACACACACACACACACACACACACACACACACACACACACACACACACACACACACACACACACACACACACACAGACTCTCTCTCTCTGGATTCATATGTGAGCATATGGTCTCATCATGGAGTGGCCACGTACTAAGTGGTAAACAAGTGGAGCGGGAGGTAAAAGAGGGATGAGGCAGGCTGAAGGGAGGAAGGAGCTTTGCATAGACTCTGCATCAGCGTGGCCACAGCTGGCCACAGCAGAAAGGTTGGGGCCGCTATGCTGCGAGGAGTTCCCTGGAAATCAACAAAGAAGAAGCTGCTTGTTGGGAAAAGCTCAGGTGGGCTCTGCAGGTCGCGGAGCCACATTTCCGTCACGCCGGCGGCGCTTTTGAATGAATGTGATGAGCTTCTAAACGCAACCACAGCAGCAGATCCAGCTGCATGGACCACACACACACACACACGTGTGGTCAGTTCCAGGCTTGGTACGGCTCTCAGGATGTAAAACCTATTAGCGTGTAAACTGTGGGCTAAGTAGAACCCACGAGGTTCGTCAGAAAATGAGTTCCAAACTGAATTGAGACTGCAGAACTTCGGGATGCGAGAGGAGAGTTGGAGCGCATACACGTCACACAGAACCCCCAACACCATTCACAAGTGACGGTCCACTTTGGAGGAAAGCGTAGAAAGTCGAAATGTGAGGGTGTAGGGCGGGGGGAGGGGAGGAAACCGGGAGAACCGTATTAGTAAACAACTCATTTGGTCACACACGTAAAAGCAAAAAGGAAAGTTCAGTGGAAGGAGTGGCGAGAGGTGGAGGAGAAGATGGAGGAGGAGCTGGAGGAGGTCAGGAGAGTGTTGTCAGAACGACGAGGTCGTTTCTCGAGAGGTGGAGAGGTGCATCATCACTGAGCGCGCTCAGATGGTGCTGATGCAACGTTGAGTGGGTCCCTGCTCCTGCCGTATCACGACCGGGCTTCCCCTCTACGTTTCTGTGGGAAAAAAACAAACAAAAAAAAAACAACGTAAGAGGTTGAAGTGCTTGTTGTTGAGGTCAAGCATCAGGTCTGCAGGGACATTCAGAACCAGGGTCAAATACTCAGACACTACTGACCCTGGAAATGCTGGGTCAGGGTCCCACTCTTCAGCAGGGCTGCAACTAAACATTATTTATGCTGTCGACTAATCCGTGGATTCTTTTTTTTTTCGATGAGTCGCGATTATCGTCTTTATTTCCCTCCCCTATTCTGGACTTCCGTTCGACCCAACTTGCTTAAATCTTCACACCTGTGTTATACTGTACTCCTCTCTGCGGTGCGTGCCGATACAGCGCCTCCTGTTGGCGTTAAGGTGTTGGCGCATCGCCGTAGCGCTACCATGGAAATGCTCGCTGAGCTTCACCGATTCATTTTCTGTGAAATATTCCTAAACTTTAGAAACTTTGTCTCAAAGTTTTTGAGCCTTTTCAGAGAAGAAGCCGTTCTTCTTCTTCTGTTTTTAGCAGGATGTAACCAGCGAGCGACACTGCAGGTACAAATGTAGCGGCTGCAGTGTGATTCAAGCGCGACGTGTCGACGCTTCAATTTCTGTGTCGACGAATTTACGCCGACGGCATCACCGATGACGTCGATTAATCGTCGCAACCCTCCTGCTCCAGTGATGGAGACTCGGTGCCGCTCTTAAGTACTGCCGCTTCGCCCCGCCCATTCTCAACCCGGTGGACCGGAGTTAAACTACCGTGTGTCACAAGAAGAACAGGACACACTGGTCCGTCTGCAGCCAAAGATCCGCCGACTCTCAGCTCCACGTGGACAGCGCTGCTCCAGATAACAGACGGCCGCTCTGGCTTCACTCAGCGTTGTGTAATCAGGAAGCGCCGGTAAACGGGGCCTCCCCGGTCCAAATAGAGCTGCCAGACAGGAGAGGCGGGGCAACATCCACCTGCCAAACCTGGCGGCAAACGCAGCCAACAAGCCCAGCAACAAGAGCGTGGCGTGACTGTGGCGTGGCGTGACAGGGACCTCGGTGTGAAGCACGCCGTCAGGCAGGCGTCCTAAAAACCTTCACACACACACTGGACCTTGGAGACAATCGTTGTGAGGCGACTCTTTCATCTGGAAAATGCTTACATGGCAGAACCAGGGTGGAACATGGGGTTAAAAGGGAGAGTTTGGCATGTTGGCAACCCCCCCCCCCCCCCCCCACTGCCATCATTTAGTCCCTGTGGTCATGTGAGCAGTTCCATTCCATTCCAGTGATGAGTGGCTGAGACGCAAGCTGCTCTGCCAACAGAATGGAGGTCAACGGGCTCTGACTAACGCCCTCAAAACTCATCAATTACACAACCCGAGAGGAACAAACGGCTCTGGCGGACAAGTTGTGACCTGCACGTTCACCGCACTGTGAAATAATAATCAAAACTGAGTCAACTTCTTTGAGCAGAGCACTTAACATGTCGAGCTCCAGCTCGCCGACTGTTCCTGCCAAAACAACACGAAATGTGACAGCGGGAAGTGAAAGCTGCCTTTTTTCTGCAGAGGGCCGAACACTGAGCAGATCCCACCACTAAATAAATAATCATAAATTAGTGATGTGAGATAGTTTTTCTCAACCAGAGGAAAGCAGGAGTGTGAGGTGGGGTGACTGCAAGTTACATGAGTGAACAAACAGCAGTTTGGTGGAGTTTACCTGTGGGCTCATCCTGAATTTGTTCTTCTCTCGTGAACTCTTCTGCAAACAAAGACAGACGCACCAATTAGGCCTCGGGAGCTCAAACTGGATGAGTGGAGGCTTTATGGTGACAAACATCCTCAGAGCAGCTTGTTCTTGTTTGACACGTACAGAGGGGTCGACGTCGGACTTAAACCCCGACCCTTCCCCTCCATAGCTAAACATGACGTGCAGACCACTCAACTCCTGTCCTGACCCGGCGCAACAATAGTTCTGGTGAACTTTAGCCCAACCTGGTGATTGAATTATCAGTGCTGATAAAGCTGTGACAGGGGTTTCGTGAGAGGCAGGGGCAAAGATGATCTGCGGTGGGGGGGGGGGGGGGGGGTGGAACTCAGATGGTGTTGTGTACTTCCATGGCAGTGGTTTTTCCACAGAGTCAGACTCTACTGGTGCTTGTGAGGTACGACGTCAACATCCTCACTGACAACATCTCCACCGTCTCCCCAGCTGTGATTTGGATTTCTAACATTTCTCCAGAGTTAGTTGTGGCTACTGCAGGTTAGCAGTCGCACTGCGCCTCGGTGCAGGCAGCGCCCAGTTCAAATCTACCAGACAGCTGTGCCAAACCCCCCTGAAACTACCTTCAAGGTCAAACTTAGAGGCTGCGTTCAGACTGCAGGCGAATCTGATTCAAATCCGATTCATTCCCAAATCCGATCTTTAGTGCCGACTGTCCACACTGTTTGTAGCCAGTGTCCAAATGGGATGTGGCTCTGTTCAGACTGGGTTACATTATTGAGCCACCTGATAGGTTGCTGTAGCAACAACGTTGTCTAGCGTAGCGTGCAGTGTGTGACGTCGTATCAGTGCGACAGCGGCACTTGTTGTGATACCTGGGCTGTGTCTCAATTCAGGCTCTGCGTCCTTGAAGTGCACATTTTGAAAGGAAGTTGCGTCATAGCACTGCGCGAAGGCTCCTCCCAATTCCCGAGGGAAATGCGCCCTCGGAAATACGCACTAGTTTTTAGCCGATTCCAAGGATGCACCGCTACTATCCTTCGCGCACTTGGGTATCCCATGATGCTTTGCGTGCTGCTGCAAAGCATCGTGGGATCCTGGGAAGTCAGCTGAAATTAGCGGCATATACTGGTTAAGACACAACATATAAATCTAAATATTGAAGTTTCACATAAAGTATCCAATTTTTAACGTAGGATTTTACTTATTTGATCATCCAACGGCATTGTTAGATGGCCAACCAATTGTTAGCTTGATGCTATGAAAACGTCACTTCCGGGGTTGGCCAGCAGGAGGGAGCGGCGGTGACGAAACGAGGAAATACGCCGAAGGCTAGACCGTCCCGAGTGGTTACCGGGGAGGCGGGGTTTGGTTCGTCCTTCTAGGCTGGGTACTCGAAGAACGCTTCCTTCAGACGGAGGACACTCGGTCTCAAGGGTGCAGAACCTGAATTGAGACACAGCCCTGGCCTGGAGCTGGGCTTGAGTGGAGCTCCTGTATCTCCCCACACACTGAGGAGCCAATGAGCTTCCTCCTCTAGATTGAAAACATTCATTCTGTCTTCGTCGGTACGTATACTTGGTTCCCTTTTGTTCAGACAGATTTAAGTTAAAACGGTTGGGGTCAAGTTGTGGTGGTAGAAACACTACTTGGTGTTTATTTAACCCCTCATACCAATCCAATTTTTCTATTGCTGTGGTTAAGTTATTGAGGTCCAAACATTACTTAACAAGTAGTTTACTACGCCTACTTCTAAGTTATGGGGGTCCAAACACTCATGGTGTTTAGTTTATCACTCTAGAAGCTCTGCATTTACCTGCTTCTCTTGGCTCATCTGCTACTTCTGTTTCTGCTGCCTCCAATTCGGCCGACTCGTCAGCAGCCTCATCTGAAGGAGCTGCGTCCACCTCATTCACTTCTTCTGTTGCTGCTGCTTCTTCTGCAATGTCCTCCACCGGTTCTTCTGATGGAGCTGCCTCTTCGTCCTGTGCTGCCTCCTCAGCAACATCTTCTACCTCCTCGGCTTCTTCAACAGGAGAGGCCTCCTCCTCTTCAGCAGGCTCATTGTCTTCATCGGCAGGAGCAGCCTCCTCCTCTGCCACCTCCTCAACAGCTTCTTCAGCAGGAGCAGCCTCCTCCTCTGCCACCTCCTCAGCATCTTCATCGGCAGGCGCAGCCTCCTCCTCAGCCACCTCCTCCACAGCTTCTTCAGCAGGAGCAGCCTCCTCTTCTTCAGCCACCTCCTCGACAGCTTCTTCAGCAGGAGCAGCCTCCTCTTCTTCAGCCACCTCCTCGACAGCTTCTTCAGCAGGAGCAGCCTCCTCTTCGGCCACCTCTTCCTCAGCCACCTCCTCCACAGCTTCTTCAGCAGGAGCAGCCTCCTCCTCTTCAGCTGCCTCCTCCTCAAAAGCTTCTTCAGCAGGAGCAGCCTCCTCCTCTGGAGCAGCCTCCTCCTCTTCAGCTGCCTCCTCCTCCACAGCTTCTTCAGCAGGAGCAGCCTCCTCCTCTTCAGCTGCCACCTCCTCCACAGCTTCTTCAGCAGGAGCAGCCTCCTCCTCTTCAGCTGCCACCTCCTCCACAGCTTCTTCAGCAGGAGCAGCCTCCTCCTCCTCAGCTGCCTCCTCCTCTACAGCTTCTTCAGCAGGAGCAGCCTCCTCCTCCTCCTCCTCAGCTGCCTCCTCCTCAACAGCTTCTTCAGCATCTTCAGTGGTGGCTTCCTCTGCAACTTCCTCCTCAACGGACTGAAAAAAAAATAAATGGAAATTAAGACAAGAAGGACTGTTGTGCCAACTGTTGTAACATTATAAGTGCATTATTCATACAGTTCAAACAGGAATGGAAATTGTGAATCAAAAAAACAGACTCAAACATGGAATGCAACATTTAACCACCGTGATGTATAAATTATGTGTACACTTCAGTAAAATATTCACACTGCTGGAGAAAGTCTATGTGATAAACTGATTTCAGACATTGTTTGCAGTTATAATTGCTGGAATCGACAAATTTTAACTATGAAGGTTAACTCCACAGCTGCAACATAACACTTTCATATCAACTTGAGTCATTTGAGTCCCAAATTGTTACTAATTAAATTTTTTGAGCCTCATTTAAGAAAAAAAAAAAAAAAAAAAAAAAAAATCAAAAAAAAAAGCTTAGCCCATCTAAATTTCAGGAAGTTAAATTGCTCCCAATGAGCCTGGAAGCACCTTGCATGGCAGCAGCTGTTCATTAGTGTATGAGTGTGGACATGAATGGGTGAATGAGAGGCCATGGGTACTGTGAAGGTGCTGAAAGCTCTACAAGTGCACTCCATTTACTATTTTGACTAAAAACAGGCCTTCAGTCGTGCTTTCATGTCATTCAAGTAGGAACTGATGGTGTTGTGTAACTTCTACTTGATGACCTTTCCTATTACGTGTAGAAACAGGCAGACCAGTGCACAGAGAACCAATCAGCACCAAGTCCATACCTCCTCCACCTCAGGAGCCTCCTCTTCCAGCACCTCTGGATCTTCTTCCAGGACCTAAAAAGAACCAAAGTTATTCTTCATTCTCATGTGTCTGAAATTACTAAAACTGTCTTTAGGTCGCCAAAGATTATATTTGGCTGGATGGTCAAAGACAAGTGGTCGTCTGGAAAAATTCACAACTATTTTTTTACCAACCTCGGGAATCTCCTCCGGCTCTGGTTCCGGTTCTGGTTCTGGCTCTGCCTCCGACGAGACCAACTCTGGTTCAACTGGTATTTCAACCATGGGTTCTGGGTGAAGGGTAGGTAGAAGATTAAAAATCCAGGTAGGTACCAGAGAATCGCACGCGCGACGTCACCCATTTTAACTATTTCTATCATTTATTTTTTTTTATTAATCATAAAGGAATGTCAGCGCTCCCCAAGGAACACGTGCGTCGGGGAAAGGTGCCACCCAGGGGTCAGACCAAATCAAGAAAAAGCTCCTGCACACCTTCATCAGGCATCATGATGAAGGTCTGTTGACCATGTGGGAGCTTTTTCTTGATCTTATCCTTCTGATGATGATGATGATTTACCAGTCCAGTTGCCTCAACACAACCCCTCTACACTTCCCATAATGGGTTGCAAGTTTCTTAAACATCAGTCTGACATCATTTTAGAACAAAGTCTTGAACCTGGTGGAGGTGGTGCAGACGCGTCCTCTGCTACAGCTGCTTCAATGGTGTCTTCCACAGGCACAGGGTCGGGCTCGATGACCGCTGCGGTTTGTGAGAAAACACAGAGCAGGAGAGTCAATACGGAGATGAAATGTTCGGCTCCTTCGGCCACACCCAGACCCCCGACTGCCATCAGCTGCGTCGCAGTTTCTCGAGGTGCATCCACAGATTGCACCACCTGCTCCTGAACTTGGTCGGGCGCAGGCTGGGCTCAGGGAAGTTGACAGCCCAGCCATTCAGGGTTCCCAGCAGTATGGATTTTACCATCATACGCTGAGTACTTAGAACCAAGCGGATGAAGGAACGATGCATATTGAAGTGTTGCGTGGCCGGCAGCTACCAAAAGAACAGAAACTCCAGCGTGCTGCTCACCTCGATGAAGTTCAAGTCAGAAACAGCTCATCGGGAACAATTTCAAAAAGCGGGTTGGCTCACATTGCAGACTGACATTTGCTGTGGCTCACCTGTCAAAGCTAGAGGTCGTCACTCAGTGAGAGTGGCGGGATAAAGTGTCATAGTGCTGCAGCGCGTGAGATTGATGAGCTGTTCAACACAAACTTTTCGTGTGCATTTGACACACACAAGACATTTGGAACGTTAACTTGCTTTCTGACATTTCAGACATAACAGACTGAGAAGCTCGTGTCAAAAAAATGCATTTTCTTCAACTTTCACTGCTAACCAAAAGTTCACTCTGCTTTCGTCTGAACTTTCAGATGCAACCTTGAACGATGGACTTAATTTGACCTTTTCTAAAACTATTGACCTTGCATGTCCAACTGTTCAATGTTTTACGACTACTACTACTGCATAAAATGATGTAATACACTGCATTGAAAGAAACGGTCTCTCTGATCAGTGAATGACCATCACTAAATGTTCAGGTTTTGACATCATGAGTTGAAGAGGATGACTGCCAATAGGGACAAGACAAGTGATGCAGACAACATTTTTTTTTAGTTGCGGTATATCCATCATTGTTGTTGGCTCCACCAGAAAGGCAAAAAATGCCAAACTTTCAATGAGAAGTGCAGACCAGGATCTGGACCTTGACACTGTAAGGAAGGAGCCAGGGGGAAGATCGTTACCTTCTGCTGGTGGCTCAGGATCAGCCGCCGTCTCCACTGGGGCGGCAGCTTCTTCTTCACGAGGGGCGACGACGACCGTCTTCTCTTTCAGACCTACATCAGACGATGGTGGACATGTTGGCAATGTCTGTGTGTGTAGTCCAGGAATGGAATGTGTGTAGGGGGTGGGGGTGTTTTATCTCAGCTGGTCTTAAAATGACATGGGTTTCTTTTGATGACTGAAACGACTCAAAATAAAATCTTTGACACACACAAATCAAATGATTTCATCAAACTAATCTGGTAAAATTCGTTCCTGTGTTCCTTATTTTAACCTAAAACTGACCCGGACATCTGCTTCTTCCAAAAACCCACGTGCTCAGCGTACGTATGTAAAAAAAACAAAAAAAACAACAAGAAATTAAAGAAAGACGCCCTTGGGTAAAAGCAAAAGCCTTTATTGCCAAAAAAAAAAAAAGATCTTTAGGACAACTGAAAACATTTCCCTTCAAACACAAAGCAGGTGTTTGTGGTAAAACCCATGGGTTGGAATTTCAGTTCAGTCAAAACTAAAATATTAAGATGGAAACAGGATTTATTTTCACACCACACCTAAAAACAGACTTTTAACTACATTACACTCCTACTTTGAACCCTGCATTTTCTTGTCTGTTGAAGCAAAGAATTAGAATATAAAAGACAGTGTACAATGTACGTTAGCGAGTCCTAATTAGAGAGATCTTAAAATTTACCACTTTAAGAGACTTCTAGTAGAGCACAGAGAAAAAGGCCATTACTTAATATGTAATGTTTTTCATTTCTGTCAGCAAGACACAGCACCAACTACAGCAACAACTTCCGTAAATAAACCATTTTGTGTCATTGGAAAGATTGTCCCTTCAATGATCTCATACCACACTGCTAGTGATGTCCCAGCCTTCACATTGTGCTGATGTGTCTGCTGCACTGCAGTTGGACACAACAGAAAACTGACTTGCTGAATAAATGCTGAATACAACCACTAGTTTTGACCATTTCAACAGAAATGCACCTGGAAAGCAATGGGTTGCACCATTTGTTGCCAATTAACTTTGCATGTTCTCCCCGTGTCTGCTGGGTTCTCTCCAGGTTCTCCCTGTGTCTGCTGGGTTCTCTCCAGGTTCTCCAGCTTCCTCCCACACTCCAAAAACATGCATGTGAGGCAAATTTGAAACTCTGAGGGCGTCACCCTGCCTTCACCCTATGACAGCTGGGAAAGGCTCCAGCAGACCCCTGCAACCCTGAGTGCAGGAGGAAGTGGCTTTAGAAGATAGCTTGGGGCTTTTGTCTTTATTGGATAACAGATAAATATAAAATAGCTATGGTCAATTCTACTTTTGTAAAGCAATATCCCAGTTTGTAATATCGTCTCAACAGAAGGAAAAACTAAAACTTTAGATAAGGAAAATGAAAATGAAAAAAAAAATTAAATTGAAGATATGATTTAACTGGCCTTGAACTACAAATCTAACCTGATAGCTGATTGCAGCTTTGACTTAAACCATGGCAGTTTCAATCTGAACCAAATCACAGTTTAATCCTTGCCTGACGTGGCTGACGACGACTTCTAAAGGGTCATTTTCATTTCACCCCAGTGAAACAATGACTCTACTTCCTGCCACCTGGTTTCTTCTTGTCTCTTGCTCGGCTCTTGTCTCCTTCTTGAGGCTTCTTATCGCCGCCATCTTCCCTCATCTCTCTTTCCTCTCCTCTCTTTGATTTCTTCTCTCCTTCTTTCACACCCTTGGTCTCGCTGCTCTTCTCATCCGGTTGTTTTTCCTTCTTCAGCATCTCCAAGGCCTTTTCCATCTCATCTTTTTCCATCTTCTCCTCTTCCTCCTTCATCCTCGCAGCCACCCTTTCCATCACCCTGGCTCTTATGTCCTTCCTGCCCAGCTCCATCTCCTTCTGCTCCTCCTCCTTGGCCAGAAGCTCTCGGACCTCGGCGAGAGCCAGCTTGGCCAGCTTTTTGGCCTCCACGCGTTCGTGGATGATGGCCAGCTGCTGCTTCAGAGCCTCTCGAAGCTTCAAGCCCACATCCCTGGTTGGAGAGGTTTCTGGGGTGGATGAGCAACAAGAGCCATTTGGCATCTCTCCACCGGGGGTCGGTACAAGGCATCGCCATGCACAGAGTCACACCGTTACAGGGAAGTCACCACAAGCTTGCACGTGCGTGATGACCGGCTGCATCCAGGATATGATCACTTCATGCCACTCCTTGTTCACTCTTCAAATCAAATGACAAGCAGACGTTCAGCAAAACTGCTCTTCTTGCACAAACTTGAAACAAGTCAAAAGCTTATTATTTTTTTTCCCCAAACATTTCATTGGCATGTCTCAGTTAGAATGGCGCGCCTGCTACAGCAAGCCTGGCTGGCCTGCTATAGGAAAATATAAGTGGTGCTCCTTGGCTTTCAGGAGACCCACTCACTATAGCGGGCCCATCCAGTCGTTTACTATCCTGTCATCTTCTCCTCAGTTTCCACCAACGTTGCCTCTTGGCAGCTCTGCTACTCTGAACACACTGAGAACACGGGGCTTGCAAGCTTCTTAAGCCAGCTAAGTTCACTGTGCCAATAGCCAGTATGTTATTCTCCCTTTTAGAAGCCCATGACTTGGACCACTTCACAAATATTTAGATTTAAGGTGTTGTTTTAGTTTTACTTTGGAAGGCCATAGCTAAATCCTTGAAATCAGTGACAACGAGGCCAACCAGGTTGTCGTTCTGTTTTCATTTTTTTTATTTCAAGATTTCTGTCCTCTTCCAAACATCAAAGCACAATAAAAAGGTCAGATTTTGACAACATTTTCAGCAGAGGCTGAGAGCAGGATGCAACATCCTTCCTGGGAATGTAAACAGTCGTGGATGTTGCTTCACTGCCATTCAGGATATAACATGAAGAACTACTTGGATGGAATATGAAACCAGTACACTGTTCTAACAATACAGAGCAAAGTTTTTAAATGCCTATCAAACTGCCGTAATAGGGTAAACCAAGGTTTTCAATAGGCCTCCATTAAGGCTAAGGTGAGTAGAGGGTAAAAACAGACAAAAACACCAACACACATTATTTAGTTCAAAAGATGACGAGTCATGAGTGATTAATTCCTCTACGCAAGGCAGAACCACACTGCAAAAGTCCAGTTTCATGCAAGCAGCTGCATGACGGTACCTTTCTTAGCTCCTCTCTTGGCTGCATCTCCAGGTGTTTTATCTAGTACCAACACAAACAGTCAGAATCTTTCAGTAAGAGACCCATGTTGAGTCGACACTGCATTTGTTCATTGTTTCCCCTCCATCACTGCTATGGATTACATGGCTTCATAATGTTGGCTCCACCAGAGAAAGCAGCTTGAGGCCAACAGAAGCCTCGAGGTGAAGCCAAAGCACACAAACAAGATAAAGACTTCAGCTTTTTAATGTTGGAACCTGAAGTTAAGCACTGACACTTCCTTTGGCTTCAAGAGTTTGCTTCAAGACGGTTTGGACCAAACCAAATCATTGTCAATAGGGATGGCTGGAGTTGGGTGCTGTCCACACATTTTGGTTTTTTTTGTATATTTGGGAAAAGAACAGAGCTGTTCAACAAAATTGAACTCATTAATAGGATTTAAGGGCAGGAGATACGTTTAATAAAAGTGATGAAGTCATTTTGGTTAGAGGAGTCCCATGGAGTGCAGCTACATGTGAATTAAGGGCAACAACAGAACCATTTAAAAAAAAAAACAACAACAACCTGGAAAAGCCAGGCCCAGTGGCCCAGTGGATTCAGTCACTGGTGTGGCACTAAATGTATCAACCCTTCAAGCCTTCAACCCTTCAGTGTTTTCTGCAAAAACTTCGATGACCAGCGGCCTTGATTTGATCGCTAACGCTAACCACAGCGTCTCCGATCCCCATCGCGCATTCAAACACCTGCTGTTTGTTAATATGATCCGAATAATTCCAATGACCCAAAAAATAACTTGACAGAAAATTTAAATTCACTAGATTTAAAAAAAAAAATCTCATCAAAGTGAGCCAACCTGTGGGTTGTCAAGCACAGCGAGCTCGTTAACAGTCTATAGCGCACGACAAACCAAAGACAGGGGCAAAAACACAGAGCAGCTGGGGAAAGATTTCATAAACTTGTAAATCTTAACAAAACGCTTCATAAAAACAACATTAATAATAACGATAATTAGACAATTAACCCCCAATTCACACCAGAAGCGTCTGCAGCGCGACCCGTGGAAACCGCTCCGTACTCTTTCACACCAAGCGACTTTCAGAGCAGCGGCGGCTCCATCGGTTCACGCCTGGATTGCAAGATCGCACGACAGCCCAGGTCGTTTCAAATGTATTTAAAGAAAACTTCTGCACGTCCCGACTGTGCCTCAAGTATCGCTGCGTGAGAAAAATAAAAATAAGAATAAACCCAAAGCTTGTGTCACCCAAAATGCAGGTGTTTAAAGTTTACCTGCATTTTGGTCACTCTGGTTTCAGATTTACAGTGAAATGTGCTTCATTGCTGACGCTTGTGGTGTGAAGTGGTGCCAAGCCTTGAAGCGAAGCGTCTAAATCCTCGACTGCTGTGCACCACGTCAAGCTGCGACGCTCCCAGCATCGAGACAAAACAGCACGAGGACTAAACTGGAAGGGCAACATACAAGACACACCTGGATTCCATCTGTGGCGGCTCTAAATTAAATACAATATGAACACAACACTAATTCAATATAATCATAGTACACATAACAGAATCAGAGTAAAACTAAAAACTGTGATGTTGTAAAAAAAAAAAAAATTTTTTAAATATGGAATCAGTTACCGAAATCAATTACCTTGACACTGACAACTGATGAGATATATTTGCATGACCGACTGTTTGAGTGTTGGGAGCGAGACCCCCAGTGGAATTAGGTGCTTTAAAAAGGCTAAAGAAAGGACTGATATCCAAGATATCCAGTGCTGCAATTCATTCATCCTGGACACTGGGACAGTGTGGCCAGTGAATGGGTTGCAGTACTGTTTGTGCAAGGCTACAAGCATGTCAGGACATCAAAAACATTTGCTAACTTTTTGCAAAACAGCAACTGTGTTCCTGGAATTTTGTAATCTGGGCCGGACTGTTGGAAAAGAAGAACAGCACAAGGTTTAACCTTGACAGAGGTATACAAAAGTACAAATGTCTACGGCCAGAAACCCACAACCAGTGCGTTGTGATGTGCAGCAGTAGGAAAGCGAGTCGTCGTCCACCAGGTGCAGGTCGTCTTTGCATCGGGGGGTGGAGCCACTTTGGCTTTCGCCACACAACTCTGTGCCCATACGTCATACGTTTTTTATATATATATATATATATATATATATATATATATATATATATATATATATATATATATATATATATATATATATATATATATATACATATATATAGTAAATGTTAATACAGAAGGTTTACCACATGAACTAAGACTTGACAAGGCTCAAGTCTTGAGGCTGAAAAAACAGTTTTCTTCCTGAGTCATCGTGCCAGCACAAGAATTGACATCATGGAAACTCCTCTGAAAGGAATTTGTCTCAAAATTTCGTCGATGCGAGAGCGAAGCAGGTGGAGCTGCGCGGTGCTTCACACTTAAACAGGTCAAACTGGATTCGTATTCAAAGAGCGCGACTGGCTGGAGCTATTGCCGCCTTCCGTAGCAGGTCAAAGGTCACGGTACGGGGGGCGCAACATCCCTGACACCGCAGCAGCCTCGGCCCTCTGACTGGCCCGCTTGAAAAGCCCTGGTCCGAGGCTACTGGTTATGGAGTCCCACGATGATGATCTTCTGCCCGCCTTTGTCCTGCTCCTTCATCCGTCTCTGTCGGACCCTCTCCTCATCCTCGTCTTCTTCGTCTTCGTCTTGCGCCTCCGCAACTCCGGAGCTCCTGCGCTCGTCCTGCTCCTCCTCCAGGGACTCCAGCGGGTTTATCAGACCATACAGGAAAGTGAAGAATCCGTTTAACCAATCAGAGGCTCCATCCTCCACTTCTAACCAGTCCAAAACCTGGGCCTCACCCTGACCATCGGCCACACTGGTCAAGCCTGCCTGGACGAGAAGGAGAGGGGACGGGAGGGTGTGTTGGAGGGCGGCGGGGGTGGGGGGGTTGATGCGCAACGTGGAAGTGAAATAAATGAAAGAGTGTGGCAAGGGAAAGCAAAAATAAAGCAACCGAAGAGAGAAAAAAAGGCAAAGGGAGATGGAAATCGATGAGAGAAATCAACAATGGAGGGGTTCAGAGAAGAGGAGGAGAGGAGGGAAGGAACAAGAGGGGAGAGTGTTAAGAAAAGTTTAAAGTGAGGGTAAAGCAGAGAGGGAACGACTCAGTTCATCCATTGTAAAGCCCCTTCCCACCCGAGGTCAAAGGTCAAAGTCTGCTCAGCTTGCCAACCCAGGAGCGTGTCTGCTGGTGAAGAGAGCAGAGTCCTGACCTCACTGACTGCTTCTCTTGCTTCAACAATGGCACAGACAGTAGCTGCCTTTACAGTCGCCCTCGGACTGAGCAAAACCTGAATATAGCCATAAAAAAAACCTGATGATGGAAACAACTGGAAAAACCTCTCAGGTCTACTGGAGAGCTTCCATTTTCACCAGTTTCCTGGTGGGATTCACCTGTTTACTGCAGTTAACTGGCTAACTGGGTTCATCCACCATCCATCCAGTCTACTCACCCATTTCCACGTTATTTGCTTCAACTTTAGTCACGAAATTTTGACTTTATTCACGAAATTGTCCTTTTTGCGTCAACTTTATTCATAAAATGTCATCTTTTTTATGTCGACTTTTTTCACGAAATTTAAAACTCAAAATGAAAATCTCCTTCCTGTAATATATATATTTTTTCTTCTTCTTGTGGCCTTAATCCTCTTTCGTACGACTGGCAAATGGGCTTTGAACTGCATCCAAGTTGCAAGAACACACACACACACACACACACACACACACACACACACACACACACACACACACACACACACACACACACACACACACACACACACACACACACACACACACACACACACACACACACACACACTTCTGCATTGGGGCTCTTGATTAATCCAACAATGTAGGTTGGTTTCTCTGTGTGAAACTGAGCGATGATGGAGGGGCTTCATCACAGACAAGAGGGAACAAATTTGAGGCATAAACCAGCCGTCGGCTGCTGGTGTCGCACAATTAGAGAGGTTCCAGTGAAAAGTGAAAGATGGTTCCTGGCGCGGACAAACAGAAAAGCTGACAGCAGCTCGAACAAAAAGAGTCAAGTTAAAGTCCGGAGACAGATTAGATTATTGGTGGTTGCTTCACTAAAGGGGCAAAGCTGTTGGGCAACCGACTGAAAGACAATACGCTGCTGAAGCAGCAGGGAAAAAAATCATCTGAAGGTTTAAGGTGAGAGAGCATTCTTTTGCTCTGGTAGTTCAATTATCAAACTACTGTGATCCTGTTTAACATCCATCATGATGTCGAACTGTGGGACCGACAACCAGTTCATTCATAGCAAGTCACGCTTTCCTGACTTCAGGGTCAGAGAGCAGAACAGACAGTCAGTTACTGGTTCTGACATGACTGACACACTGTCAGTGAACTCAAGGACCATTTCCAAAAAGACAGAGATGGGCCTATCAGTGTTTCTGAAGCCCCACCAGGGTGTTGAGCTCTTAGAACCACCTAGAACCACCCAGACCCATCCAGAACCAGCAGGGTGTTTAGCTCTTTATTGAAATGACTCTAAAACACTGAAAAAAAAGATGAAATTCAGGTATTTTATGACTTAATTGTCATTAATATCATTTACTCAAGTTAAGCCGGTTTAAAAAGCTTCATGGGCCACATATGGCCCCCTGGCCATAGCTTGCCCATGCCTGGCCTAGTGTGTGCAAGTGTCTGCTTCCCTACCGCTCCAATGAGCAGAACTCCTTTTCAGCCATTTCCTTGCAGCCATTCTTTACCCACTAAACACAAACTAGCTTTTGAAAACAGCTTCAAATATGAGAACCTCGTCAAAACTGACTGAAGATTGAGAATTGACATGGAGATCAAGATAGATTATTACACAGGAATAAAACAGTGTCCATCGATGAAATATCGAATTCATCATTTCACAGTGAGTCCAACTCAACGGCAAACTGCAGAGTAACGGCAGCTCCGTCAAACCCGAGAAACAGTCGCAACCAAAGGAACTCTGAGGCTGAGTGGGCTCCTTTCTTTAACATGCACCGCTGCTGAGTCACTGGGACCAAAGTCAAGCCAAAGTAAAGTGGAAGGAATGGATGACAAAGGGGTGGACAGTCGTTGCAATGTAGAAAATAACCAATAGAAATGAATCAAAGGCAAAAGTCACTGCTGAATAATGAGATGGAGCCCTTCAGAGGTGCAATACAGGTAAATGTAAGGTGAATTCATTTCTGGAAGTCTGAAGTCCTGTTGCCATAATGTTGCTGAGCTTGATGTTGGTTACTACCAGATATGACAGAGTGAGCCAGGTAATATTATTCAGTCAAGCAAAAGAAACCCACATTTGCAGTTGGAACAGAGAGAACATGAGGACAGACATACGGGTCCGAGAGGGAAAAAGTGAAAAATCAATTTTGAGAGTCTCTGTTGGCGTCGGCCAATTGACGCATGAGATTCCATCGACGGTGTTGCCCCAGTGGGGAGGAACCAACTGCATCATTTACACCAGCAGTCAACAGTATGGACACATTCTTCTGATTTCATGGTTTTTCTTTCATTTTCATGACTATTGACACTGCAGATTGTCACTGAAGGCATCACAACTATGAAGGAACACATCTGGATGGATTCAACAAAAAAAAAAGTGTGAAATAACTCCAACAAGTTTTTTTTTTTTTTTTTTTTTTTCTTTTGCCACACTTATCCTCATATCTTGCTCATATATTTGATGTCTTCAGTGTGTGAATCTACAATGTGGACATTAGTCAAGATAAAGAAGGAACAGGTGTGTTTGACTGCCGGTGTAGGAAGCAGGAATGAGAAGCAACAGTCTGTTCATGTATTTTACTGCTGATCATT
Organism: Nelusetta ayraudi; assembly: GCF_046127955.1. Taxonomy (NCBI): domain Eukaryota; kingdom Metazoa; phylum Chordata; class Actinopteri; order Tetraodontiformes; family Monacanthidae; genus Nelusetta; species Nelusetta ayraudi. Next base: position 1,004,685 of record NW_027466239.1, read on the forward strand.
TTATCAGCAGTTTTTTATCTGTTTGTTGTAAAAAAAAAAAAAAAAAAAAAAGACAGAAAGCAATTGACTGCAGATAGTTTGTCTGCTGTTTGTGTCGGACGCTGATTACACAACCTTGTCGCCGGTATTATTAGCACCACGAGGAAATAAAAAGAGAACTTGCCAAGTAGAACTTTTGCGTCCTCCACATCAAAGTCGCCGTCGCCGTCGGTGTCGTACGCCACCAGTTTACCTGCAGCAGCAACAAACAGGTGGATTTATGGTTTCCACACAGCCAGTCACAGTGCACTCGTGACATTGCAGTGAACAACACACGGTTAAAGAAATCATCAAATCTGGAGGGGAAAGAGAAATGCAGTGAATGACTTTGCTGCAGTGATGCAAAGTGATTCACTGCAGCAGCAGCAGACACAGTGAGGAAGCATGGAGCTGTTTTTGATCATGGGACAGAACCATGACAAAAAATATTTTTATATATAATATTATATTTTATATATATTATATATTATATTTGTATTTTTCCTGCCACTACACCGTTATCATGATATTAACTATCGCTGTAAAAAAATGTTCAATTAATTGTGACTAATTCAATTTAATCGATTAAATTCTTAATCGACTAAATTCATCAATAATGGATTAATTGTTATCATCCCCAGTTCTGACTGAATAAATAATCAATACAGTTTCTTGATGACTTCATGTATCACTATGATGACACTTGGAGTTTAAACGCACTGATACACCTCTGTCCATGAGAACAGCATTGAAAACATGTTTGCAGTTTTCTACTTTGTGTTCAAAGGGAAACTGAAGTTTGCAGTTACTTGGTGTTTTTGTACATTAGCTTGTTGCAAAAATGAAATTTAATATTCAGCTGCAAGTGAGCACTGCTAAGTGTCCATAAAAGCATCTGTGTCAATTCAACTAACTGCTGTAGAAACAGCAATTAAATAGCAAAAAAAATTAAATAAAAAATAAAAAAACTTTACAAATACATTAAACATGTAAATGTGCGTTTGTTGACGCCACAGGTTAATGGAACACACAATGGAGGGCGGTGAGGAAGGAAAAGGGGAGTGGCCGGAGCCAGGCTCCTGTCAATCACACTCATACAGACTGGAGAGAGGAATATGTCCGGTCATGTTTTACCTTGCAAGGCCTGAGACAGGTTAATTTGCAAGCCTTTAGCCTTGTCTGCATGCAAACACAAAACACAGAGATTGGGACAACAGCGAGACAGGAGTCAAAGTCAAAGACATGTATGTATGTATGCACGACACATTCGACAGGTAGAGCTTCTAAAGTGTTGATCAGTAGGTTGAGAGTTCAGTTCAAAGACGTCGCATTGGCTTGGAAGGAAAGACATGCGCTGATCAAACAGGAGATTGTTGAGAAAATACTGTTGTTGTTGTTTTATTTTTAATAACGTAGCATTGTGAAATCAATTTGCTGACAAGAAGGAAAGTCTGATTTGAGACACACAACCAGTCAAAAGTGCACAACAGAAGTTGAATCAAAGTGCTGGTGTTGGTTCCACTGCGCCGCACTCACCCACTACTCCCTGGTAGTCGACCAGGTCGAAGTAAACCACGGCGACGGACGTCCACACGCCCAGCAGGGCGAGGACGATGAACCAGGTGAAGAAGCTGCCGCTGCCGGAGCCGGAGTCGGCCTTCTTCCCATTCTTATTGGCCGCTTGAGGTTTGGTGGCATCTGCAGGAAAGCACAGTGGATAGTTTCAGGTTTACTACTGCAGCCAAACACGCTTCTGCGATAGCGTTGCATTATACAGGAGTAGGGATGCAAGTTATCGATTCATTCATTAAATCATTAGTTCATTGACGACTGTCGATCGATTAATTGATAAGCTGCGATTTTCCCGAGAAGCTAAATTTCACAATGAAAAACGTGTAAGGAAGACATTATTAAACCCTTCAATAATGTTGAGGGTCCAATGTGACCCATTTGTACATCAGAGAACAGTAGAAACACCCTCAACATTCATCCTCTGACTTTAAGTTGACTTCGAATGGCTTTTTTAAAAAGGAACCAGTATATTATGACCACCACAGTTTCTACTGAGTAAAAAAATGTGACTTAAGGTGAATAAAAAAATGTTCAATAAATTGCAACTCATTTATTTGTATTTAATCAATTAAATTCTTAGTCGACAATCGATAATCAATTCATTAACACCCCTATGCAGGATCACGCTTTTTGCTCAGAGGAGGTCTTTAAAAAAAATAAAAGTACATAAAAAGGATTTAAACGCAAATAACATATGAACTGCGTGTGGTGAGACATTTTAAAAAAAAGAGGATTTTTTTTTATTTTTAAGATACACCACCAGTTTGGACACAACTTCTCATGCAATGTTTTTTTTGTTTGTTTTTTTTTTAAATCTTTCCAACTTTCTCCACTGCAGATAGACACTGACGACATCAAATATATGAGCAAGATATATGGAATTGTGCAGCAAAGGAAAAACACGTTCAGTAACTCTAAATATGATTTTTATGAAAGGTGGCTGTTTAGAAGAATTGAAATATAAAAAGTGTTTGAGTTATTTGACACTTTGATTGTTTCCTCCATAATTCCATGTGTGTTCATACGTAGTTTTGATTCCTTCAGTGAGAAACTGCAATGTCAACAGTCATGAGAATGAAGGAAAAGACATTCAATTGATAGGCTGAGTCCAAACTGTTGACTGCTGGTATAGGTTTGCATGAAGACCTGGATAGAAACCCAAGACCATCGAGTCTTTGAGCTCCAATATTTCACATTTTCAGAAATCTCAGCACCACACTGCACATCCAGAACCAGTTTAATATACCCATTAACCACAATGCATTTATTAAAGTCAGTTCATTCAGTGATGCTGGACATGCACAAACACAGGTTGCTTTCCCTAATACAATAGTTGCTGTAGAAACTCAAATGGGCTGAACATTGTTTCTCCTCGAGAAGAGGCGCGTTTGAAAATATGCGTTTGCCACGGGCTGAGTGCGATCCCTCGGAGAGACTCCCAGCCAACGGTGCAGAGGCCAAGAGAAGAAAATAAACCACATAACACAAGTGGCTATTCCAGGGACGGCAATGACATTTCACAATGCATCATGGGAGAAAGCCAGCGGCTGAGAGAAGGAACAGGTGTTGAAGTCCGCTGCACGGCGCGAGGTCAAAGTCAGACAAACGCTTTTTAAAGAGCAGAGTTCAAGGCAGCCGCAGGCCCCCACAGCCCCACACGCTTCCTCGCAGGCCCCCATAGCCCCACACGCTTCCTCGCAGGCGTTCAATACGCAGCCATCCGTCCACAAAAGCATTTGTTTAGGAAGTCGTTGACTCCTGCGGCCCGGCATCGTCAACATCATTAGCAGCTGCTGGAATTCTCCTGCACCAGTCTGTCCATCCATGAATCCAACACTAAGATCTCATGTGGTTCTGATCCAGCTGATAAGGTCAGTTTTCAGTTATTGCTTCATGCCTAATAATGCATGCCTTGCATTGAAAACAAGGGAGGGGGAGGAAAAGCATCAACTTAATAGTTTGAACTGAAAAGCAAACAAGAGCAACAAGTCAGGCGGAATTGTCACACGTGCACAACAAACTCAAAGCAGAAGCTCGGAAGGGAGTCAACCAGCTGAGTCCATGCTGAGTCCATGCTGAGTCCACAGTGACATGCCAAGAACGTTATTAATTACCGATTGCTTCTTTTTCAATTACCGGACCCATGGACAAAAACGTTACCTGCAACTTCCACAACCCCAAAGTTGCCTCTACTAAGTCGTGTAAAACTGAAACAAATTTAACAATAAACAGAAAACCTTAAAAAGTCTCAATCTCAGTACTTTGGTCAATCATCAAAACGGCTTGGATTTGGATTTCCCTTCGGGACCGCTGGCAGGATATTCAAGCCATAGTGGATAAAAAGCTCCGACCCCCCCGTCCCCTCGTCGCAGGACGGCGCGGTGACCTCTAGCAGGCGCTCTCAGCTAACAGGCCTTCACCTCCACAGCAGTCCGTCTCACCTTGGAGGCCGGTGGTGATGACCGGAGCGGTGGCCGACTCCACCAGGGTGGCTGGGTCGCCCATGGCCTCACACCTGGCTCTCTGGCTGAGTGGAGCTGGAGCAGCAGCAGCAGCAGCAGAAGTCCCAGCTAGGATGCACCTCCACCTCCTCCTCAGGTCACGTCCCTCTCTGCCTTTCTTCCTGCTCTCTCTCTCACTCTCTCTCCCTCCCTCTCTCTCTACCGTCAGTAATCGCCGCCACTTTTTTTCCTCCGAGCCTGATATGGCACTGGAGGTCAAAGGAAGCTATTTATAGCGCTATTAGACCAGCTGGCTGTGACAGAGAGAGAAAAGGGAAGAGACAAACGGCAGCGCAGCCTCCAAGACTTCACTGGATTCCACACCCGACTGGGGCTGCGACTAGCAACCAACCGTTGGTTTTGTTGTAGACTAATCTATCAATTATTTTTTTCAATTAGTCACGATGATGTTATTCATTTTCACGGCATATTTTGGACTTCTGTTTAAGCCAACTTGCAATAATCTTCACACCAGTAGCTGCGTTTCCATCGCCCCTGAAATTGCGCAAAACCTAAACATGGCCATAAAAAAAAAAAACTGGTAATGGAAACTTGGAAAAACCTCTAAAATGTGGCTGAACGGTTTTGAGGCTCTCATGAGGTGGTTTTTCACACAGATCCATATAGAGGAATATCGCAAAAGTATGGAAATACTTTTCTGGCATTGACACGTCAAGTGGACGTCACGTGACCAGGTCACTGACCAGTGAAAATGATTGGACAGAGAAGGAGACAGAATATTTTTTTTTTAATAGTCATCAAAGAGAAAAATAGAACAACCATCCTGGACAGTAAACCAACATGGAAATGCAGATGCATACAAGGAATTGTGTCCCTCCATCCTCCTCACAGTGGCGTCTTGCTGGACCAGAATTATGACGTATGCGCTTCACTTCATTCAATGGAAACACCTGCAACTGTACTTTGTGGAAATTTCAGAAATATCACTTTTGCAAAACACCGTCGTGGAAGCACAGCGAGTGTCTGTTGGTTAGCGACGATGGTTCCCAGCCAGAAGCTCATGCTGTTTAATGAGCCGCGGCCTGGAAGAGTTTGGGAACCTCTGCGTTAGTGCACGTAGCCTTTCACACTGCAGGCCCAGTGAGTTTCAGTCACCCTACTGATTGTGTAGTTTGTTTTGAAGCACCTACAAACAGGCTGACAGTAAATACTGTCATGTTGACGACGGCAAACACGCATCACTTATGTACACATGCCGGCAGCCCCGCTTCCCTCAGTCTGTCCCAGGACTGCTGTACACAGTGCACCACCACACCTATACGTCTGTCATGTGAGTGAACAAAGGCTCTGTGAGCACTTCAGGTACCTCAACAAGACACAATGACTTTCTGCTACCGACACACCGCTCCAACATCAGCGACTGAGTTCACAAAGACAGAGAAACAGATTGGGAAACGTACCACCGAGTTCCTCCATAGGGTCCATCCTCCTCTGAGCAAGGCAGTAGCTTCACGCAACCAAGCATGCAAACAAACCGACGCAGCCTTATTAGAGCGGACAAACTGAAAAATGTCTCCGCAGTGTCTTCTGCGAAACTCGGCACACATTGTTCAGGCTGAACACCTCCTGTTATGTAAGGGCCGAGGTGCACCGCCTTCTAACTTTCTGCTGCAAGGCACATGCAAGCTCATACGCACACCAATGCATGCAAGGCTGTTTGTCTTAAGAGACATTCCAGACAAATTCCCCCCCCGACTGAGGAAAGTGCATTCGAACAGACAATCTGAACGGCTGGTTTTCCAGATGCAACATCGCCGTCGGTACCACAGAACCTTTCTATGGAGCAGAATAATAGAAATATCAGAGTAAACAACAGCCAGTCTGAATACATAAATACATCTAATGTCAGTACATCAGTGAACCATGCACAAATCTTTGCTCAACATATAACCAAAACCATTCATTGTTCTGCGAGCAACATTTCAATGAAGCTTCTCCACCAGCATCCCATCTAGGAACGTCCACATCAGACTCACAATTATGAGCCAACAAAGCAATTTTGCCACTTAATGACCGATTTGTCAAACATGGGAACAAACCCCATCGTCAGGGATGAAATAAAATCATAAACATGGGCCCACATTCCAAGTTCAAGCATTACCTCGGCTAATTGGGAGAAAGAGGCCAAAATGGTTCTTTAAAGCAGCTCTAGGTAACTTGAGCTTGCTACGACAATAACGTTGTAGCAAACGTTCAACACTTTTATTACTTGGTCTTTCATCGAGGGCACTTATTGGGTTCCATTCCGTCATTTTACAATCTTATGTATTTGTAATAGTAGTGTGTAAGACTGCCTCTAAATAAACGTGTGATGTTGCAATATAGTGGTTCGTCCGGCGTGTTGGGTCGCGCTTGAAAGTCCCTCTCGCCAACATTGATCCTATTAATCCTTTATCTTTACTGAGTTTGGAATCATAATTTTATGATCGAAAGGTTACCTGGAGCTGCTTTAAGGGGAGATGGGTTTAAAGAGTCCCCATGGAATTGAACATCCTGCCCAGGGTTATAAAAAGCTTCTCAATATCCTGGCCAAAGCAACAATGAGAGTCTTTTAACAAGACATTTGAAAGACGACATGAGCACACAGCAAAAGTTAACGTCTTTAGCTCCGTCTTCTACTCCCCTGCCAAACTACGACGTAGCCGTTTGTCGTAGAAATTCACTGCATCACACCGTCATGCAGTTACATGTCAACAATCGCCACGGTTAAAGTAAGAGACAGAAAGAACTGCAAACGCTGCGAGCACAACACAAAATAACACACGTGACCCACAGGAGCAGGCAAGGCCGTTGACCTTTACCTCAACATACTTGTCAGCCCTGTAATGTGAGGAGGAGGCCTGAGGGAATAAATGGCATAATGGTAGAGGTAAGGAGAACGCACAATATGCAAACTCTACAAAGAAAAAAAAACACCACACAACAAATGTGCACATATCACAGAAACAGAAAAATCAATAAGTTGTTCTGTCAAAGCCTGGTGACCTAATCAACCACACAGTGTGTAATAAATGCAAAATGAGTGTTTAGTGATGTATTCAAAGCTATTCCTCCTCTAGAAGCTCCTGTAAAGCCTTGCTTGGAGCTAAGGCCAAAATCAATATTTGATCAACCACTTCAAACGTTTGATCAGCTGATGTCACCAAATGTTAAAATCACATGGATCCCAAGGCTCCGGATTCTCTCAATTACTTGGGGTAGTTATCATTTTTTTTTTTTTTTTTTAAAGTATGTCTTTAAATAAACAAGTGTGAAACAGGTTTCTGGAGCTGTACAATCCAGTAGTAATTCACAAAACAAAATGTTTCTACAATCCAATATTTCAAGTTAAAGTACTTTGACAAAATGCAACCACACTCTTCATTTAAAGAATTCTGTGGACATTTAATTGTTTGTCCATCGTCTACCTAGCAAGAAACAAGAGTTCATGCTACAAATTAATAATGAAATCAAATTTGCACAGTCAGCACAGACTCACTCACTGTAATGGAAAAAGTGGAATTCCACCACTATAGCTTTTGATGGGCATAACTTATATTCTCTCTCTCACACACACACACACACACACACACACACACACACACACACACACACACACACACACACACACACACACACACACACACACACACACACACACACACACACACACACACACACACACACACACACGAGGACACCGTGTTCCCTAGATCGTCGACAGACTGCACTGTGGCAACCATATGAAACTATAAGAGCCCCCTCATTTACTGTGTATGTAATTACTATTTTTATTCACGTGTGTCCGTAAAGATGTGCGCTGCACCACACCGAGCTCACCCAGCGGGGCGTCGGTGCGGTCTCAGTACGAAGCCCACGTGCTCAGAATTGCGCGTATGGACCGTATTTCAGCTTCCACATGTGTTCCTCGTTTCCACGCAGCGCAGCTCCACAGCCAAGAGGTGGCATCGTTCGAGGCTCTATTTACAATGGGTGTGTTTGTGGGGAGGGGAGGGGCGGGGATGGATGGGGGGCTCGTCTCAGTCAGGGACACGGTGTACTTTAGTCTAGTTGGGAGTATTTTGCATGAAAACACACACAATGGAAACAACTCGGTTCAGGAGTCATGACTCGACTCTTTTTGCAAAAGGTTGTCTTGAGAAGTCGTTTGACTCGACTTTTGAGTGCATTGCTTTTTGTTTTATTGGATTTATACAATTTATTTATTTATTTATTTGAGGTTGTGGGGGGTGGGGGGGGGGGGATAGCAAGTTAGACGGTGGCCCAAATTCTAGCGAGCGTTAACATTAATGAGTTTTGTTGGGTTTTGTTTTGAAGAAGAAGAAGAAGAAGAAGAAGAAGAAGAGCTGAGTTTTAGCGATGCATAGAAGAAGAACTAAGCCTCACGATGCATAGAAGAATTACGTTTTAGCCATGAATAGAAAAAGAAAAAAAATAGCGATGCAAAGAAAAAGAACAAAGTTTCAGCGATGCGTAGAAGAAGAAAGTTAGGCGATTCATAGAAGAAGGAGAAAGTTTTAGGCCCGTATAGAAGACGAACGTTTTAGCGAGATGTATACATATATATAAACAGAACTACGTTTAAGTGATGCGTAGAAGAAGAAAGTTTAGCTACGCATAGTAGAAGAACTAAGTTTTAGCGATGCATAGGACTCGAAGCTCACGAGCACAGCCTCCCCCTCCTCCTGCTGCGATGCGGGGTCAAGGGTGACCCCCGAGCAGCCACGTATCACCAGAGCCAGCGCTTCTCAGACTGACACGTGAGCAGTGGAGACAGCAGAGGGGGGCGGGTTGCCCCGAGATCCGCACCTCGGCGGCAGCCCTGCAGCCTCCGGGTTCTACCGAGTGGCCGCGGACGCGATAGCGACAAGCAAATCCGTTCTAGCGTGATCGTGCGAGAGTCGCCGTGTTTGCTTGTGTAATCTCCGGGGACCGAGTCGCCATGGTCGACCAGCCCGAGCTGCCGATAAACAGCAGCTGCTCCGTCTCCCAGCGACGCTTTGACGGGGGGGGGGAGAAACAAATCAAACACGATGAAATAATATGAAGAAAAATAATACAATAACGGACTTTACATAAAGACTCGCAATGTGCGTGACGTTGTCGGCGTTATGTAGATGCTAGCTAACACGAGCTCAGGTCGCAGGGACGGGATTGAGGCGGAGCTGTGTGTTTAAAGGGAATCAGTAGGCAACGCAATGCATTGGGGCATGAAATGCGGCTAAAGTCTCGGTTAGCGCAGCTAAAGTGACGCTAACCGCCTTTGACCCGACGTTACACCGTGGAGCTGCGTCAAGGCTGCCGAGTCTGGCCGAGTTGAAACTCGCTGTGGCGCCGCCGGAATGAATGAAGGCCTGCGAAGTGAAAGCTGCAAGACACCTCACCTCGGTCATGACCACCACGGAGAGAGAGAGAGAGAGGAGGAGGATCGGTAGCGTACCTTTGGGTTTTTGCGTCTTTGCTCCCTTCTTTGATGCCATTGTCGAAGCTCAACTCTCGGGTGCAGCCGCTAAGCCTGAATTTGTGGAGGTGGAAAAGAAATCAAAATCTCCTCTACGGCCTCTCGTACAAGTCAAACGCGCAGAAATCCCGTCCACCGTTTGGAGTGACGCTTGCGCGAGCCAATAGCCGAGTTGCCAGCCGACAGTAGGGCGGACGGCGGCGACCAATAGAATCCGAGGGGCGTTGCTCTGATTGAGCCGTGTGGCTGCAGTGTCGCCGTGGCCCCGCCCCGCCCCGCCCCGCCCCTGCCCGGCCCGGCCCGGCTCGGCCTCCACCGCTTTGGAACGTGGCAAGATGGTAGATAGATTCCCTGCCTGCCTGCCTTGCTCCGTTCTCACCCATCGACACGTCAGTTTTACTCGGTATCTCCTCAAACCAGCAACACGTGCGGCGGTTTTTAACCTGCAGATTGACAGCCTATGTTGATTACGACTCATGTGTATTATGTAATTGGCATGTAAAAGTACGTCGTTTTCATGGGTTGCTTTGCAACTAACAATGCAATATGTGCATCATACAAAATAACAGCTCCGCCCCAGTTGGTACTTCTAATATCATTCATGATGCTCATATCATGGAATGTTGACTGTACACTTTTAAACACCCATTGTTATTTACTGGTTCATTAACTTTCATTCACATCTACAAGTTTGTGGGGTTTTTTTTTGTTGTTGTTGTTTGTTTTGTTTTTTTTTTCAGCGCTTTGCCTTCAAAATGGACCTTTTAGTTACAGAATAACTACAACCAACAAAACAAAACAAAAGTTTTTATGGTTAGTCATTTCTAAATGAGCTCAGATCTTTTCAGCATCATCAAATCTATGACGTTTAAAAAAAATTAAATAAATAAAATGCAGATGACTTGGCAAACATCCATCAGTCTTCGATCAGCCTGTTTGAGGGCCAATGTCTCACACAAGAATGTGTTTCAGAAACTTAAAACATACAAGGTAGAACAAAAAGCAACTGCAGTTGGTTTGTGATTTCACTACCATGGACGACAAAATTGTTGTCGTTTTTCTTCGACAGGACTGCCAGCCTTTAATTCTTTCACAGGTGTGTCTTACACTGCCTCGTTCACAACAAGGTTTGGGTTTGTTGCTCACATGAACACACACGCATGCACGGCTAAGGGGGAATTTTACCTGACGGCTGCATGTACAGTGCTGAAGAGCAATCTAATCAACCAAATGACATGGCATTTGCGTAATGTGTGTGTGTGTGTGTGTGTGTGTGTGTGTGTGTGTGTGTGTGTGTGTGTGTGTGTGTGGTGGGGTTGTATGTTTGTTTTGGATCTAATGCCAAAGTCAACTTTTCTCTCTCTCTCTCTCTCTTTCCTCTCCTACATTCAGCATGTAGACGCATCAATAAAATGAGCATCATCGTTTTTGTTTACCAAGAGGCTAGTCACATGGTCTCACTGACCAGTCACATGGTCTCACTGGCAGGGAGGGACATTTTGAAGTGGGCGACTCCCCGGAATCACAGTGGTGTGCCAATAAACTGCTATGTCAGCGTGTTGCTGCAGGCAAGAATCCTGCAATATAACTATTACCATATAAAATTCAATTATTCTTAAAAAAAAAAAAAAAAAAGAAGAAAATACCGTCTGGGTTTGACAGGGAGCGTGTTAGGAAGTTTGATACAAACAAAACTATTGATTCTACAAAAATCCACTGAAAGATATTAGTTTGCACAGAGGCTGCAGTCATTGGGCTGTCAGCCAGACACAAAGCCACCATGGACATTGTTGCTGTTAGTTCCACTGCCCTGAAGTCAAGATGTATTAAAGCAACTCTCTCACACAACACCAGTGACACGGAAAGCATTCCCAATTATCTGTGCCAGCTTTGGCTTTACAAATAAAATGTGATTGATTGAGTGATTGGTTGGTTGGTTGGTTGGTTGATACATTAAAAAATACATTACATACGTACAGACTGTCTATTTTTTTTCCAGTTTCGGTTTATATAATTGTTTACTAATTAATAGTTCCCAAAGTCTGCAGTCCAATAAGAATAAGAATAAAGAAAGCCAATCGTTTAGTGTTAAACTTCAATGAAACTGAAATTAATATTTACGTCCATTTACGTCAGTGAGGAACTGCGACTCCGCAACAGGCCGCGAGTCGTTTATCTCAGCAATTCTTTGGCGCCCTCTGCTGACACAGTGTATGCACTGTAATTCTTTGACCTACATTCCCACAAACATGAGTTTGAGGCAATACCCCACAACCAGGTGAAGTACTAATATTTATAAGGCAGAGAATTCCAGAACTAAGGAACCCTTTTGCAAAGGCCCGGTCAGCCTTTGTCACCCTCAGTCAAGTGAATCAGTCCAAGTGTCAGCCAATAATGAAAGGAGAGATGAATGGGTGTGATATGCGACCTTCAGTCTCTCCGAGTTGAAATTCAAGCAGCAGAATAAACAGAAGGAGCAGTGTGTGATTTGCAGCAGGCAGGACAGTAAGGGGAAATGGAAGCTTTTTGCAGGGTGAGGTGGGTGTGGTGTTTGCCGAAGGAGATACAACACAGAGTTAATGACCTCAGATTGAGAAATCTGCTTATTAAAAGTGGAGTGAACAGGACGAGGAAAACGAGGGAAAAAGAGCCGCGTGAGGACCAAGAGTAGAGCTGACATCAATAACAAGAACGTCTCAATCTAGTTTCACTTTATATAACAACAATAATAATAATAATAATAATAATAATAATAATAATAATGATAATAATAATAATAATAATAATAATAATAATAATAATAATAATAATAATAATAATAATAATAATAATGACTCAGAATCTCTCTCTGGTCAGAGGAGTTTAGGATAGAAAAGCATCCTGATGGTTGCACCTTCCATTCATTTGTTGGAGGGAATCTTGGGGTCTTTCCTCTATCAATAGTCTTTTCCCACCTCCTCCCTGCTCTCCTACACAGTCTTTACAAGGGATCCTTTGATGTCTTTATAACATTCAGGGGTCCAGGGACAAAGACACAAGCTGCCCAGCAAACAGCATGAAGGAAAGGTGACCGCTAGGGGTCTCCCTTTCCTCAACCCTCACACACAATTCAGTAACTCTGAAAGGGTCTCGTGGACAAATTGGGACCTGCACATTCACCACAGAAAGGCAAATGCACAGCATTGCTGGAACTACAAAGGTATCCCAGTTTGCTTCTATAGATTCAATATTAAGGGAATTGCACTACAGTTATTTTCTTGTGTGATCTCCAGATATTATTAATTTGATCTCTACGGTCTGGTGTTGGTTTTTCCGCCAGGCCTGCACATCATCCTGTGAATGGGAAGGAAGCTCAGGAGTTCTGTGTCAAAACATCATTTCAAATCAAAAGCATCCACTGGATGCACTGAAAACATGTCCCCAAGAGGAACAGACTAGAGTCCGTCATACACTGAGACAGCTGAGTGACAGTTGCAACAGGTGACTTTGCATCATCACAACAGGTATTTTTCCCGTATAAGAGAGTATCAAATTCCAAATGAGTCATTTGTCAAAGTGTGTTTGTTGTCTGTATGTTTATTGCATTTATAGATACAGTAATATAAGATCTGTCAGGACAAGAGTGAACAGAACATTTCAAATTTACCTGAGTGCTTTTGTTTTGTTTTGTTTTTTACCTCATGTCTTTATTAAATGAGGTGTGGACACCTTGCATTTGACCTATTTCAAGAAGTTGTGTAGTCATACTGGGGGGTGCAGGGGAGGGGTGGGCGGTAAGCAAACATTACCTCAGGAAGTTGTGCAGTGGACAGATGGCTACACATTGTAAAAGTGACAGCTAGTAGATTTACAAAATACATTTCAGACTGTTTACATAAAGTCAACGGTTAACAGTTAAAAATACTGAGAATAATAATAACATGAAAAATGATATTGTTGGGTGCATCATTTGTAAACCGGCCTCTTCTCTTTCTATCACAGTGTAATATGAACGTTTGCCTCATCGCTGGGTTAAAACCTAGAAGTGGCAGAGTTGCTAGAAATAAATGCAGAGTTTGACAGAGCCAGCAGTGTCACAGGCATGTTTACTGACCTACTTGTTGTGATCAAAGGTCAGTGCAGTGATAGTGCAACAGAGGGTGCAGTGGACTGGAGGAGGGAGGAGGGAGGGGGGCGGGGGGCAATAAGTTATTCACTGAGGTTGCAATTGATTGAAAGTGAATAACATCATTTTATCATTTTACTCCTGACTGTCTCTGACTAGTTAAAAACCGCAGTGCACACAGCCAGCCACAGGGTGGCGCCACTCAGCCACTGGTACAGTATGCTGCCAGCATTTTGCCCTTCCAAATATTTTCTATGGCATCTTGACCAGACGGATTCTTGTCTGGTTGACTGCGGGGAGCTTCAAATTGGTCAGATTCTAGATGTGAAACATTGGTACCAATCAGACAGGAAATAGTTTGTACTGCTTACTGAAATCTCCCTTTGCCAAATACACACACAGCCTGAACCACACAGCCCAAATGTATTTTTGATGGGAATATTTAGTATTATTTGAGCTAATGTGAATACTTATTAAATATTTTATTTTCAAGGTATCTTAAAAAGGTCAGGCACACTAGGTGATGTATATATATATATATCATCGCGAGAGAGGCAGCAGCAGCAGCAGCAGCAGCTGTTTGTTTGCTTGCTTGCCAATGGAAGAATAAATCAACACAAACTTCAATTCTTCGCCTGGACAATGGACTCTGTCGTATCCCAGCGTAGATTCACTCCCTCGGTACCTGAGTGGCCGTTTGGATTTGATTTTAATTCATTTGATTTTGTTTGTTAAGTTTGGATATTAAGGACAAGAGCAAAGAATAGGTCAAATGGCCACTAGAGTTGTAAGTAAACCTTACTTAACTCATGATCACCTTCCCCTCGGTCTCAACACTGATGCACCACAGAAGAAGAGGGAACTGGCATTGTGAGGTGCGAGCCCAGCCGTTGCATTTCCTTGTGAAACAGGATGATTTCAAGTGTTTGCAGCCCATTTCACAAGTGCAAGCTCGCACAGCTGCAAAACAGCTTTCAACAGGACATTTGCCATAAATGATGCTGTAACATCAAATGACACAACTCCTCTCTCTCTCTCTCTCTCTCTCCCTCTCTCTCTCTCTATCTCTCTTTGTTTGCACACAAAAGATTAGCAGTGGTGGTGGCGGCTGTGCGCCGGTTAGCACAGTCGCAGGCTCAAACCACTTTGTCAAATCATGGACCTGGATCTTTTAAATTAAAAATAGTTTCAAATCGACTCTATATTTTTATTTACAGAGGCTTATGCATAAGATATGTTACAGCACTGTAACACTTCACGATAACAATCTTTTCATGTACAACAATCATGAGATGAATAAATAAAACATTTATGATTCTGACATCGAAAACATAGCAACTTCACTGTCACTGTCTGTCTTCAATTGTTGCTCTGGTCCCTGCATGACTTCAGAAGTGTAAGATGGTAACGACACCGATACCAGCTGTGTACGCATGAATATGACAATTTGGTTAAATTTGTATTTGTACTGCAGTGAAACCTGTGACAGTCAACGTGTTGTAGAAAAACATGCTGAGGAATGTTGTTCAAATAACAGAACATGTGTGGAAAAATAAAGATCAAAGTAATTCAATCATGTCTAATAATCGTGTTATTAAGTACTCGGTATGGATATCGGTGAATACTGAAATGCAAATACTGGTACTCTACTAGTTCTGTAAAAAAAATAGTATCTGTGCATCCCTCCTGATAAGTATTTATAGTCTTATACATATTTGTATGTAGACATTTAAAATTTAGCAACTTCACATTACGTCCTGTCTTCTATGGTCTTTGTTTTCGTCCTTAAGTGACTTCAGAAGTACACAACAGTAAAAACCCTACAAAAGTTATTTTGTGCTTTTTTTTTTTGTCTGATTAGCAAAAAGAAGTAAAAAATACACAATTAGCTTATACATGTCACCAGTAACAACTTTGTTTCAATTCACGACGTCGGCGACACAGTTCAAGCTGAAGCAACGACAAAACCAAAATATAAAAATAGTGGCAAAAATTTCAAACATCACCCCCCCCCCCCCCTTGCCCCTCCAGGGATATTTTTTCAAGTCTCAATTTCCTGTGAAATCAAGCAGTCGTCAGGCGGCGCCACAGCAGCAGCGTCACCGGTCGGGTGGCTGGCGATTTGCTGCAGGAGGCTCTCGGCCTGCAGCAGCTGATTGGTCCAGTCCTGGCAGGCCTCCTCCACACCCAGGCCTTCACCGCCGTACTGCGGCGGCAGGACGACCGCAGAGAAGAAGTCGCTCAGGGTGTCCTGGAAATCAGCACCATGTAGGTGGATCTGCAGATGGATGGAGGGTGAGGAGGTGAGCATGAGGAGTGAGGAGATGAGAATGAGGAGTGAGGAGATGAGTGTGGAGTGAGGAGATGAGAATGAGGAGTGAGGAGATGAGAATGAGGAGTGAGGAGATGAGTGTGGAGTGAGGAGATGAGAATGAGGAGTGAGGAGATGAGAATGAGGAGTGAGGAGATGAGAATGAGGAGTGAAGAGATGAGAATGAGGAGTGAGGAGATGAGTGTGGAGTGAGGAGATGAGAATGTGGAGTGAGGAGATGAGAATGTGGAGTGAGGAGATGAGAATGAGGAGTGTGGAGATGAGGGATGAGGAGTGAGGAGATGAGTGTAGAGTGAGGAGTGAGGAGTGAGGAGTGAGGAGTGAGGAGATGAGTGTGGAGTGTGGAGATGAGTGTGAAGTGAGGAGTGAGGAGTAAGGAGATGAGGGATGAGGAGTGAGGAGATGAGAATGTGGCACGGCGAACTGGCTGACCCTCTGTTTGATCTTGTCGGACAGGAAGGGGCGGATCATGGCGAAGACGGGCCGGAAAATCAGCGGCTCGTTAACCAGGTGGATCCCTCGCACTTTGAGTGGGAAGGAGTCCTGGACACACACACACACATAGACAGACACATATTTATAGTCTCATATGTGCATTGTCTTATATGGTCTTATATGGTCTTTATCTGCCTATCTGTCTATCATGTCAGTGAAAATGAAAAGGTCGA
This sequence comes from Nelusetta ayraudi, assembly GCF_046127955.1. Lineage (NCBI taxonomy): Eukaryota > Metazoa > Chordata > Actinopteri > Tetraodontiformes > Monacanthidae > Nelusetta > Nelusetta ayraudi. The sequence continues at coordinate 1,021,363 of NW_027466239.1, forward strand.
CTTTTACCGTGAGCACGGAGGAGATTTTCCTGGCGAGTGAGGGCGTGACTTGCAGGGCGTGACTGAAACTCCACCCGTCCAGGTCAAATATGACCTTGACGCCTCGTCTCTGGGTCTCCGCCTCCCTGCAGATGATCTCTGACGTCATCAGACTCACCTTGAACACGTGGATGACGGACCAGTCCTTCGGGTTCCACTGGCCTGCAGAGACGCAGCCAATCAGTGCGCAGGAAGATACCATCTCTATGAAAACCAGCATTTAGTAACCAGCGAGGGCCACACGGTGGCGCAGTGGTCAGCGCTGCCGCCTCACAGCAAGAAGGTTGTGGGTTCGATTCCGGGCCTGGGGCCTTTCTGTGTGGAGTTTGCGTGTTCTCCCTGTGTCTGCTGGGTTCTCCAGGTTCTCCAGCTTCCTCCCACAGTCCAGAAACATGCGGTGAGGTGAATTGGAAACTCAAGCAACTCTAAACTGTCCGAAGGCGTTCCCATTAGAGTTTTTTGCAAAATAAAAGCGATATCTCTAAAAATTTCAACAAAGTACAAATTGCGAATTGCAGGTGTTTCTATTGAATGTTGTGAAGTGCATGAGCTGTAAATCTGCATTCCAGTGTTTGCTGTCCAGAATTGTTGTTATGTTTTTCTCTTTGATTACTTGTAAAAAAGAAATTACGTCTCCTCCTCCGTCCAATCATAACGCGCCAGTGAAGTGGTCACGTGACCCCGAACGTCACGTCTGCTGACGTGTCAATGCCAATAAAGAGTTTCCAAGACACTTTTGTGATATCCCTCTATATGGATATGTCTGAAAAACCACCTCATGAGAGCATCAAACTGGACCATGACCCTGAGCACGGGGTATTGAAAATGGATGGATGGATGGATGGATGGATGGATGGATGGTGGCCCTGGTGGACCTGCTGTACTTCCTGTAGCACCTCAGCTCTTTGCATTCTTCATATGGGATGATATGGCAGTGTTCATGGCCCGTTGCAGAAGAGCTATTTTTAAAGCACACACACACACACACACACACACACACACACGCACACACACACACGCACACACACACACGCACACACACACACACACACACTGACCAATCCTGTAAATGAGCACCCTGCTGCCGGTGTGGTCCCGCACTGGGAGAACAGCGTGGTAGGAGGTGTTGAGGAGGCCGAGCATAGACGAGGGAGACAGACAGGCGCTGATCTCAGGACTCTCCTTCCGCCACCGCTGGTAGTTCAGCAGGAGCTGCAAAGGAAATCACAGAGCACGGCTGTCAAACTCAAGCACACAGTGGGGATAGAAATGTGAACACAAGCCAACATTGATATTTATTGAAAAAAAATCTTCCTCCAGATCAGAGTTAGGCAAACTGTTTGCACAGTGGGTTGTAAAATGTGCCAGAGGGGGGTAGCGGAGCAGCAGCAGATGGATGGATTTTTTTTGGTGAGCCACCTCATAGAAGGAAACAATCTACCATGGGATATGTAGATAACCTGTTGCGTTTATGTCACTGGAAAATGAAGCAAAGCAAAGTTGCAACAAATCTGTGTGTTTGAAGCCCAATCAGGGTGTATAGCTCTGAGAACCATATAGAACCTCTGAGAACCATCTAGAACCTCCTAGAACCACCTAGAACCACCCCTAGAACACCAGGGTGTTTAGCTCTGAGAACCATTTAGAACCTCCTCGATCCTCCACTAGACCACCAGGGTGTTTAGCTCTGAGAACCATCTAGAACCTCTTAGAACCATCTAGAACCACCCCTAGACCACCAGGGTGTTTAGCTCTGAGAACCATCTAGAACCTCTTAGAACCATCTAGAACCACCCCTAGACCACCACGGTGTTTAGCTCTTTATTGATATGACTCTGAAAACACTGGAAACATGGAGGAAATACAGCTGTTTGATGACTGACTGACTATTAATATCATTTCTTCAAGCTCGGAGGGCCAGATTAAAAAGCTCAACGGGCCACATATGGCCCCCCCAGGCCGTAGTTTGCCCATGCCTGGTTTAGTGTGTTGGATCATCTGTTCAAAACCCTTGAAAAGTCGTCTCACTGCTACAGTTTGACAAGAGATGAGCTGCATACAGAGGCAACAGCGTGACGCCTCCATCACCACCAAATCATTCCAAAGCCTGAGCCAGTGACCTTCAGCGCTCCCTGGAGTTCCACTGGGATGATGTACAGACGACAGAGCACGTCCAGATGCCTTTGGTAGTGATTTATAGCGCCGCACAGATAAAAGCAGAGCTGATTAAGATGATTGGAGGACAGTGACTCTAATCAGTTATCTCTGCTGAATGAGGACCAGTGGGTTCAGACAACCAGTAGAGTGACTGCGAGCTGGGTCTTGTAGTGTATCAGGACACAAGACCACTGAGCCACTTGGCGGAGCGCTGAGCACTTTGACTGAACACAGCAATCAGGTTTAGCTCAAAAACATTCATTCTTCTTCTATTGTAATCTTTATTCCTATTCAGGGTCACGGGGGTCTGCTGGAGCCTCTCCCAGCTCCCAGGGCGAAGGCAAATAACTCAATAGCTCAAATAACAAGAGAGACAAAACACTGTTCGAAGGTACGGCGGTGCAGCAGAATTATCAAATACATGAAATAATATTTACGGAATATAAAAACAACTGTGTTTGCTGCTGGATCATTGTGGTAGAAACCATGATTGTTATTATTTACACGATCACAGATTAGTTGCTTGTGTAAAATGTTGAATCGGCATGATTAATCACTAAAGATTAATCACTAAATGATTAATTCATTCAGTCATTAAATGGATTGATCAGGAAATGGATTTTACACAAAAACAAATGTGTTGTTTGTGTAAAATGTTGAAACAAAATGATTAATCACTAGATGATATAATAATTTGAGTAAAAAAAAAAAAAGTAACTTCTCAGCATAAGTCACATCAATAAATAATCTATAATAGAATTAAACCATTAATATAAAAACAATCCAAATTCTCAGCCCTCTCCAGCCTTTATTATACGTACATATATATATATATATATATATATATATATATACATATATATATATATATATATATATATATATATATATATATATATATACATATATATATATATATATATATATATACATATATATATATACATATATATATATATACATATATATATATATATATATACATATATATACATATATATATATATATATATATATATATATACATATATATATATGTATGTATACATATATATATATATATATATATATATATATATATATATATATATATATATATATATATATATACACATATATATATATATATATATGTATATATAAAATAAAATAAAATAAAATAAAATAAAATAAACACTCTCAGGTGGAGGCTTTCACTTTACAGTGTGCTGGTGATTTGGACAAATGACATCAGAGCGGTGATAGAATCATGAACACTTGGATTTTTACAATATGTGAGACCATAGACATAACTGACAATGTCAAATTATTTTAAAAGTACAAAACCCTGAAGAACGCTAAACTACACAACTGCTGGTCGTAATAACCGATATGGGAGTTGAAGCCAGCAAGAGGACACAGAAAGTCCTGCACGGGGACAACCACTAGGGGCAGCACAACACGGTACTGTAAATATCAGACATGTCTGATAAGCTGAGTCCATAATCTTTTTTTGAGGGGAACAAAAAAAAAAGTTTTCTTTTTTTTTAACCTGAACAAAGGTCAGTCCAGTGTTCACTGTCTCTCCTGCAACATCAGCTCAGGTCAACAGTCAAGACTTTTTAAACAAATAAGAGTCACACCTCCTATATGCCGGTAACACTGAGCCTAAACCTCATTTTACTTCCTGCTCATTTCAGGTGTGAGGCTGCAACTCTCAAGACTGTTTTTGCAAACACAATGATGCAACATTATACTGTAGGTGGCAGTTCACTTCATTTCAGCTCACACTTAACACCTCAATTTTACATTTACGGATGGTTGATTTGCGTGTATGTATTAAGCATTTGAACAGAGTCGTGTTTTTGTCATTTCACAGACCGAGACGTGACATCTTCCAAATATATTACAATGAATGTAAACATATCAGAGAATCTTGACACACATTTATGCCTTGTTTCATCGTACAATGATGCCAGATGTCACGTGACCTCTACCACAATAAGCAGCGTTTGAACTAAACCGGGTGCTACGAAACCTTCTTCTAGCAACGAAAGCCTTCAGTGCCATTGAAACTGCACTGCAGCACTGATGACAATCTCAGCTCCTCATTGTCAGCTACATTTATTATGCCTTTATTACGCTTTGTTTCCTTCTCATGTTTTTGTGGGCAGCTTTCCAGGAGGTGCATTGCAGGTTCCGTGGTTTTATTGATACATAATTTGTAAGAGGATCTGCAAAGCTGATTAAAATGCCGATTGTCGCACAGGAGCTCTAAAATGATCTGATGGAACTTCGAAACTTGCAATAAAACGTCAGATCATTCTGATCTTCCTTGTCACTCAACCTCTCTTAGTTCAACTTACTTACTTCCACTTGTTCTTTGAACCACCTTGACCGGTTTGGTTATTGGGAATTACCGACGGAAGAAGCAAACAAAGCTCAATGGAATTCTAGTTTCTGTTTCTTGGTTTGTTCTTGTCTCCAACCTGTGGAGGACGATTCCCGAGAATCAACTAGAGGACCTTCACATTCATTCATCTGTCTGTCAGCAACAAGTGTGACATCGAGATGCTAGCCTGCTGTGTGTTTATGCTTTATTACGACTTACAGTGTGGAGATAAAGCAAAGTGACTTGCTGTGCACCTGAACTTCCTCCTCTGGGCCTTGAATGAATTGGTTTGGACTGAACTTCCTCCTCCTGTGCCCACACACGTCACTACTTTGACCCACAGAAGCTGACGTTTTAAACCGTGGACCATTAACAAAGTTGTCTGAGTTGCCTGGACCTCCGAAGTTGGGAAAGTAGGGCCGAGTAGTTGCTCTCAAAGAGCGGAACACAACACAACAGCCTTTCAGTCGCCGGAGGAGAAGAAAGTTGCCTCGGTACCTGCAGCGAAAGGTCCACGTCGAAGTCTCTGGCCCGCAGGAACTTGATGAGGAAGCGGTCGGAGAGGCTCGTGTCGGCGGCGGGCAGCTCGCCGCTGCTGGCCGCCCTCCGCCGCAGGCTGCTGACCATCGGCCGCAGCTCCTCCGAGTCGGCCGGCAGCTCGTTGAGCTGAGGCCCGTTCATGTCGCACCCAGGTCCGGTTACACTCCCACACCTCCTCCCGCTGCTGGAGTCACTGCTGGAGGGGGAGAGAGAGAGAGAGAGAGAGAGAGAGAGAGAGAGAGAGAGAGAGAGAGAGAGAGAGAGAGAGAGAGAGAGAGAGAGAGAGAGAGAGCAGAATAAAGAGAAAAGAGAAACCTCGGTAATCGAAAAGACTTCCCTCCACTTAAACAAAGTTCAAGTCGTTGATTTATTTTCAAAATACAGGAAGATGAATTTTATTTTATTCACTATTGTTACATACTGAATGTAGCGCTTTTAAGGCACTTCTTACCCCGCTGATCACTTCAGGCTCTGCAGCGGTTGCCTTCCGACACCACCGCCAATTTAACGGCCAATGTCTCCCTCTGGTGGCCATGTGTTGCAAACAACTGTTGAATCCTGTTGTGTTCCTTGGAGTGGCTGCATTCGAGAGTTCAGTACAGTACTCTTGCTGTATTCTTTTTTTTTAAACCCCCCTGGATATCATCACTGAGGCTGTTCCCTCCCTCCCCTTGACGCGTGAAAAGGGAAGTACTCAGCTTTCTGCCCACTAGAGGCAGTTATTCCTTCACTGTTGCCTCAGTGGCTCCTCCCAGTGGCAGCAGTTGGCTATGACAGTGTGGTTCAGACCTGCTGGTCATGGAAAGTAAAGTGTCTGGCTTTAACATGACTGTCTTGATGTGGTGCTGTGCAGATGAAGTTGATTTAGACAAGAACAGTATTGATTGACCTTCTCTTTCTATAATGCGATCTAAAACATTATTGGATATATAAACAAATATACAAATGTTTAGTTTGATCCATTGTTCTGAAACAATTTTAAACGAAGCAGAAAGTCTAACCAATAGATTCCCAATGTGAACTTGTGCGACTTCTCACAACAGTCTAATACATATTTTTTGGTAAAATATTTCTAACTGATCTTGTTTGCAGCTTTAAGTCCTGCCAACAGATGCTTGTATTGAGTGTTGCATGCAGCCACTACATGCTAATGCTAGCGCAGCATGTTGAGTTTGGTCATCTCCTCACTTCGCTCTGGAGGCTTTCAGTCGGTTTTCTATTGATTGTGCTTGAAGTGCTTTGAGAAGTCTTTAGTTGTGATTCAGCACTTTACAAATAAGAGTTGACTGAGTGTTAATTATTTTTAATTATTGATGATATGGAAGCAGTTTAAGCTGTTTGAGCCATCTGTACAACTCACTTCCTGTTGCTGAAACTCTTACAAAGCACAGCGCTGACAGAAAAGACTGGGGGGAGGGAACTCATCCTCACACTGCATAATGACACTTCAGATCCTGTGTTCTGGTGGAATTCATGTAAAACATAAATATATATTTGCACAATGGTTGCACAAACATTAAAAATGTCTTGAGTGTAAATCAATGATCACAATGTGATCACTGGTCACTGGATGATTTCTCACTGTTGACACTGGGATAGTCTGAGTCACCAGTGACCGGCTCACAGTGCATGCCAGTGAACTGTGTGTCCATCTCGTGCAGACTTTGCTCTGACGTCACACAAAGCAAAGCAACCATAATCTCTGAAGATCTCAGAGGAGACAGAATTCTGACCCCGACACCACAGCTGCTCTTCAAGACGCAGGTCACGATGAGGTCAAATTCCTGCTTGCTGCTTCTTTAAAAAAAAAAAAAAAAAAAAAATGGTTTTGTGGTTTCCACAGCAACTTGGCATTTTACTGATGTATTTCAATTGAATGGTAACTCAGTCTATAGCATCTAAATTGAACCTTTAAGATAGTGACGCAGCACTGATGGGATCTACAGTAAAGTTCTGCATATTCTGGTTCATTTTCTATCGCAGCTTCTTCTTCTTCAACCTCCTGACTTGAGGTGCCGCTGCAACCAAAACATCTGCACTAATGCCCATCACTGGAGGATGGAAGGAAGCCGGAGGACCCTGGTCACAAACCCCTGCAGAGGCAGCTGGAACCTGCAAACTCTCACACGTAGACAAAGACGACGACAACCTGCGACCTTCTCGCTGCGAGGAGACGATGCTGACCGCTCGACAAAAACTGCGCACATGGGACCAAAATATTCATCAACACAAATACATGCAGGACATCTCTGTCAGTTGTCTGTATTAGTTCTGATCTCTTCAGCAGAAGAAACGGAGCAGAAACGAGAGTGGGTAGACACGAAGAGCACGAGCTGAGTTTTGTGTTTTTGTTTTACTGAAAAACTGTAACAGGGGTGGGTGAACTAGGCACCTCTGTAGCATCTGCTACTGCACATACAAGACAACACCCACAGCACAGTCACCGATTATACAGTGCCTCTATTCAACATGTTCATCAATATATAGAATGTATTGTATCATCAAAAGCTCCGGGGGTCACAACCTGGGTGCAGTAACAACATGGAAATGCTGCGTTCCAGGGGGAATGTACAGACAAAAGAAACAAAAAAAAAAAAAATCAAATATAAAAAAGGTTTGGTGCCGCGTGGGAATGATGGTCCACCGTGTCGAGTCTGCACAGAAGCACAGACAGGTCCCGAGGTTGCGAGTTCTTGTGAAATGAAAGGTCTGGGATGCGGTCATGTCCCTCTGGAATCAGCCTCACCTATCGTTCAGGTTCAGAGTTCCGGGCGAGAGAGAGAGAGAGAGAGAGAGAGAGAGAGAGAGAGAGAGAGAGAGAGAGAGAGAGAACACAACCGGCGTTGTGAGTGCGCACGTCCTTCACGGCTACACAAAGACCAGACGATGAAACTCCAACCTTTTTGCTCTTGGGAAAAAAAAAAAAAAAAATTTAGAAAGAAAAAGAGTCTTCAGAGTCTGAGTGGAACATGGGTGGCATTCCGCTGGTGTCGGAAATATGACACGGCAGGCGTCGAGTCGACAACTCCGAACCGTCCAATGTGGCGCAGAAAGGCATCGTTCTCAGTGGAGCGAGTGTTGAGAGTGTGTGGTGGCGCCGCGTCAGAGTCGCAGCAGGGGTCCGGGGCGGCCACGCAAGGTGGCGCCACTGGGGCGTGAATGTGAAGCCACGACTGGCGTGAGGAGAACCAGCGAGTCCGACGACGTGAAGACATTCGAAGAGAGCGGAGAGAGAGAGAGAGAGCGAGAGAGAGAGAGAGAGAGAGAGAGCGCGCTGGGGTTGAGGAGTCAGGACATTTAGGATTGGATTCTTAATAGTAATAATTAATGCTGTGGTTCGCTGGGCTGCGGTGCTGCAACATGGACAGAAAAAACAAACAAACTAGCAGTCAACAGTTTGGACACACGCTTCTGATTTCATGGCTTTTCTTGCATTTTCACGACTATTGACATTGCAGATGAACTATGAATGATGGAACATGGATTCAACAAAAAGAGTGTGAAATAACTCTGACAAGTGTCAGACGATGTAGAACAGCCGCCCTTCATATAAAATATATGGAACATATTTAGGTATTGAACATTGTTTTCTTTTGCCGCATGAATCCACACATCCTGCTCATATAGTTGATGTCTTCAGTGTGCATCTACAGTGTAGAAAGTAGTCGAGATCAAGAAGAAGCAGGTGAGTTCAAACTGTTGACTGCTGGTGTAGATATTTTTTTTTTTTTTTGCATTTGACAAAGACAGAAAAGATGACATTTCATCACCGCACGTTGAACAGAACACAACCACTTGAGGACATCATCGCCAATGTGTGTGTGTGTGTGTGTGTGTGTGAGAGAGAAAAGGGGATTCACCAGTCTGTCACACTGGCAAACATCAGCACACAAACAGCAGTGTGTGTGTGTGTGTGTGTGTGTGTGTGTGTGTAGGAATCTGTTGGAATGTCATTTTAAATGAAGAAAGATTGAAAGAAAACAAAAACAAACAGTACATGACAATATTTGTGAAATGACATCAGTTGTCACGAAATGACATCAGTTGTCACAACAAGTCAGGCCCCAACATTGTTTTCTCCTTTCTTTGTTATTCGCACTTCAGCAGTTAACGTAACAAATCCACACAGTCGTGCACAACAGAGACTCGGCCGAGCCGTCGGGGGAAAAACACAAAGCCTTGTGTGAAATGGGAATGAAGTCAGAGCGGCTTTGCTTCTCCTCGGACACGGCCGACGCCGCGAGCGGCTGCACGACAGGAAGTGAGAGAGCGAAGTGCTACTGGAACCAAGGAGGGTGGGGGGGGGGGGGGGGGGGGTGCAAAATGTGCTTCAAACTTCCTGAGTTCAAACTGCATCGCGTCTGCACCGTTTATTAATATGGCGCGTGTGGCTTCTGAAAGCAGAGGAATGGCTTCAGTGTGGCGGCGTTGGGAAATATCACGGAACATCTCCTGAGGAATCACAACACAAACCCCTCGAGACGGCAAAAACAACAGCAGCCAAAATAGAAGAGCTTATTGTTTTAGTGTGTCTTTGGATGGAATGATTGCGTTAGCTGCAAAATGACTCCAATGAAAAATAAAAGAAAGTAAAAATAAAAAATGTTTGACATGAAATCAAACAAACAAGCAGGCCTTGCTTCCAGGTGAGGAAGCACAGGAGCCCCCTAGTGGCCGGGAGAAGAACAAGAAGAGAAAGAAGGTGAAACTAGAAAGCAAAGGCAGCAGCACTGTGACACAGCTGCCACTCACACTGTGTTTCTGGTGGCTTTCCCACCACGCGACCAACATCCTTCAGCCTTGTGCGTATTCTGACCTGCCAACAGTGAAAGCAGCTTCCTGTCTGGCCTCCCTGCTGTAGAATCTGCCCTGAGATTTCACCTCCTTCTGCGCGTAAACGTGTTTGAAAAAAAAACACACCAAGCACTCCTGATCACACGGAGTCGTACAGTATTTTCACTCTGTTCACAACCCTGAAGGCTGATTGTCTTCTGCCTTGAAGCAGCTCAGCTCAGCTCAGCTCCAAGCAGAGCAGCCGTCGCACCTGGACGTGCACGCTAAGCCTCTCTCCTCCTGAAGCAGACGCTGCGATGAGTTAAAGTGGCCAATGAGTCGTTGTCGTGTTTCTCCAAGCACAAACAGCCAAGAGCTGAACCAGAAAAACCCCAAAAGAGGAAGTTTGTGTTGGTCAAGTGACTTCCACACTGGTGGGATTTGATTGTTTCAATGTTCATCTAAAATTAGTTTCTTTCAAATATTGCTTTTGCAAGGCATTATTAGAAAATCTACAATCTGCTGTTGACTGATGCGGTTTGGTCTATTGCTGCTGCTGCTGCAACGGCAGGGACATTGTAGGTTTGTTTCTCCACACACACAACTGAGACAAAGGACTCACAAGATCCGGTGAAGGAACTTCAAAATTGAATTTCAAATCCAAATCACAAAAAACAACAATTTTCTGCTGTTTTCCTCTTCATCTAATAAAATCAAATCAAAAGGTTTTAATTTAAATATTTTTTTTTGTATTATGCATATTCTACATGTGCAAATCAAATCAAATCAAATGTGTCCTAACTGAGTCAGTGATTAGATTTTGTCATTGAGGATCGACAAAGAAAACTTTAGCTGTAACTTTTGCATTCGAACCAAAAATTAAGAGAAAAAAAAAACAGGGAACTAAAGTGCTCGTAACACTTGAAGCAGCTATTGCTCCGCTGCCCAACTGGCCTCTGTTGGGACTTGACACTCAACACATTCTACCACTAAAGCTTCCAGTGTAACAACGACTCCTGAACTCAGCTGAAATCATACAGGATGATTTCCCTCTCTTTGCAGCTCCAGTCATTTCGTAACACAAACACCCCTGCTGGCGCTGCTGGCGCTGCTGGCGCCGCGGTCGGCCGTGGCACCGCCTCTGAAATGACCTCATCGTCGCAGCGTGTATGATGGGATGACGGCTGCGAGAAAACGCATGGACGCACAAAGGTCGCGCAAAGGGCTAAGGGTTAAAAAGGCTCTCTTGAGAACTTAG